>NW_024884900.1:5685176-5785801 GCF_019232065.1 Centrocercus urophasianus
CGGTTCCTGCGGCAGCCACCAGCACTGCTCTGCCATCGCAGAGGACGTAGAATTGTGGGAGTGCAGCGGCTGCAGCGGTGTGGGCACCGGTAAGAAATGCAGCACGGGGACGTGGTCCCCATAGACACGTGGCCGTACGTCCTCGGGAGATGTCCTCCCCGTTGGAGCCTGGACTGGACCTGACCTGGAGAATGTTGACCCTGCCTGTGGCCGGGGGGTTGGAACTTGGTCCTTAGGATCCCTTCCAACCCAAGCCGTTCCGGCAATGGGGTGCTGGGTCCAGATGGCAGGAGCCACACGTCCCCAGCCACACTGCCATCCCCTCCCGGACACCTGTGGGTTGCAGTCGTGGTGCTGTACCCCCAACCCTGGTTTCCCCAGCTCAACAGAACTGGGGGATCATGGCGTGATTTTCTTGGTGTGATGCACTCATCCTTTGAAATCCTGCACCTGCCCAGCAGCGGGGGGACAGAAGCAGCAGCCCGGCAGGGGCTCAGCATCGTGCAGAGCAGAGCCCTGCAGCCACCCAGCTCCAGCCCTGCTCACCATGCCAACGTCCCGCAGCACCACACAGGGCTCCGCAGCCGTCCTGGCCGCTCTGCTCCTCCTGGCCCTCTGCTCCTCGGCTGCGGCCCACCTGCTATAGTTAGCTATGGCTGTGTCCATCCGGCTGGGTGCCCACCCCTGTCGTGGGGGGGCAGTGGTCCAGCCTAAGTGTACAGCATACAGCCTAAGGAACACTGGGTGCAGGCAGCTGGGCTCTGGCTTAGTCCCTGGAGCATCACAGCCTCTTACGCTGGAGCCGGGGTGCCGGCAGCTGGGCTGCTGAGCAAAGACTCCTGTGCTGGGTGTGAGAGCGAAGGGGCTGCGAGGTGCATGCAGATGGGTGCAGGTGCACGTCCCTGTGGCCGTGTTGCACTTCCCACCAGTGCGCACAGCACCGCAGTTGCCATTCTCCGAAGAACTGGTGTCTTCCGTGACGGTGGTGCAGCACTGGCGGGTCCCGTAAGGACCACGGAAGATGCAGAGCAACAACCTCCAGGGTCCAGCGGAGTGATGGCAGCCAGAGCCCCCGAGTCACTGGGATCCCTGCACTGCGGGGTGCCAGCCCTGGGGTTGGTCCACCACACTCCCACCCTAGTGGCCGGCGCCGAACTGCCGCGAGTCCAGCTTGTGCTGTGCTGAGCTCGGCGTCTTCACCGACCTGCAACACTCCTGGAAGGTAGAGATTGTTGATGGCGAGGCACAACCTCTACCCCCCAAATCCATTCACGCGTGTTGGCAGAGTGTGCAGCAGAAACGCTGCAGGGCAGCTCAGCTGCTGTAGCAGCTGATGCAGCACACAGGAGGATAGCGTCGGTGCAGCCCCAGGCGGTCCTGGCCCAGCAGGAAGCCAAAGGAGCCAGCACCATCCGGGGATGGGCTGACAGCTTCCTGCAGGAGGGAACCGGGATCCTGCAGCTGCATCCAGGGGTCATTGGGTGGCACAGCATTAGGGCTGGGAGCCAAGGCCTGGGCAGCCAGCAGGCAGTGCTCGTGAATGCAGAGCCTGTCCTGCCAGCACGCCTCTAAGGGTTCTGGAAGAGAACGCACCTGCAGATTGGGAAGAAGAGGGAACCTTCCACAAAGTCTACGACAGGCACAGCTCCTGTAAGGCCAGTGTCTGCCTGTGCCCAGTGGGACGGCACTTCTCACTGAACAGGGGATGAGTGTGCCTCAGTGCCCCAGAACCCAATCCTTCCACCACAGCGCAGGCCTGAGAGGGTGCCGTCCCCCCTAGGAATGAACTAAAGTTTCTCAGAGTAGGAAGGTGAGTGCAGGGCATTCCTGCAGTGGATGTGCGTCTGCCATGTGCCTCTGCCATGTTCAGGAGTCACCCTGCTCACGTGCTTGGGGTGATAATGCCCTGCAGGGTGCAGGCTGTGCATGGGTCATGGGTCACAGCCAGCAGTCCTTCATGAAGGAGATGAACCATTTAAGAAACTTCATTTTTTGACAAGGTCACCCACCTAGTTGACCAAAGGAAAGCACTCACTGACATTATGGGCCAGCAGACGGCTGATGGGCTGGGCCCCAAGGCTTCTAAAGATGGGGATCCATCAGGCTGCCAGCCCAAAGCTGGCAGGGTTCCCCAAGGCTCCCTTTTCTGGACAGCTGTCTCTCAGTTCTTCATCAGTGATTTGGTTGTAGGGCTAGAAGTTGTTCTGAGCGAGTTTGCTGGTGGTACTGAAACCACCAGCAGGTGAGGAGGAGCGAGGAGCTGCTAATTGCAGAGAGATCTTCACATATCTGAGAGCTGGGCAATTGACGACCGCGTGAAGCTGAACCGGAGCGAGCGTGAGGTTGTGCGGCAGGGAAGGGGCAGCACTGGGTTCCGTACAGCAGATGAGAAGCAGCAGGGGAGGGGCAGCCACCAGTACAGTTAGTTCCAAAGCGGTGCCATGAGGGCCGCGGCTCAGAGCGGCACAGCCGCGAGGCGATGGTCGCACTGCACTGTCTTGTGGTTTTTCCAGCCTTCCTGATTCTGTGACTCTCGCACACGCACCGCTCACGCACTGTCGCACACTCACGCAGTCACTCCCAGCCTCACGCACGCACGCTCACACGTCACTCACGCCGTTCCCTGCCCCCTTCCGCCGCGCACTACAGCTCCCATCGCGCCCTGCGCCGCGCATGCGCACTTGCCGCCTCCGCCTGCGTCCGGGAAGTGGCGGCGCCGCCGGGACGCCGTACGGGAGCGGGGCCGCGCCGCGAGCCGCTCCGTTGTGCGGCCGTGAGGACGGCGCCGCTGTTTTCTCCTGGGCCTCTCCGGGGCCTGCGGGCGGTGAGGTCTCCGGCTGCGCGGAGCCTGTCGGCTGTGGAGACGCGGCGGAGGTTGGTGCGGCTGGTGCAGTTCCGGGGGGTTTATTGGGGGTTTATTCGGGGCTCAGGCTGCCGCTCGTTTCTGTGCTTTTGGCTCGGGCTCTTTGCGCCGTGCTGGGCGGCCGGGGCTGCGGGAAGGCCGGGCCGCTCCGCGAATGTGAGCGCGGTGCCCGCGTAAGCGCTGCCGTTCGCCATCGGTTCCGTCGCTGGATGCTTTCACCCGCCGCCGGCCGAGTTCCCCGTTTTGGGAGCTTGTGAGGTCATAATGAGGCACTTCTTAAAACAGCGCGTGTGGAACCCGACGGGAATTGCCTCTGCATGCTTTGGGGCAAAAGATAAAGGTATTTTTGTGAACGCAGAACTTCTAGTGAGGCAAAATCATTGAGACATAAGATAAATGCCTTCTATTCCTGTCCCCAGTGCAAAATTATTGAGGGAAAACATGACTGCTCATCCCCTGAAGCCGAAATGGAGAGGTTTAGAACTATTGCTTATGCATTTGTTTTGCTGAACTGATATATTGAGTCTTAAATTAATGTACTGACTCCTATTGCTAAAAAAACTAACCCAGGTGGGGGTCGAAGAGCAGGGAGTGAATTGGGTGGTGGAAAACACCACTGAAATGCGCCCAGCTCTCACTGAGGTTCTCTGTTGAAGGCTGGCAAATGCTGCAGCACTTGTGCTGGTGCTAAAGGTCAAGGCAAACAAACCTTAATTCACCTTCCTGAGCAGAAGTTGTGTGGCTGGAGTAGTTAAAGTTTGTGCTTTGAGAAGTCAGATCCCTATAATCATTTGGGGCAGGCTGTGAGCCTGTGGCACATCCAGAGCTGTGGGGCTGCAGGAACAGGACACCCCAAGTCCTCTCTGCTTCTGTGCACCAGCAGTCCAACACAGGGGATATTTCCCCTTTCAAGTGGGGAAGCAAATGTCAGAGCTGTGCTCACATGCAGCAGGTCTGCTTGCTTTTGCTGGCATGTCCAGAGTGTCACTGCCACCCTGGTGTGACAGCAGGCTTTTGTCACCTGCCAGTTTTCAGCATCAGATATGATGGTGGCTGAAGATGCGGTGCTCAGTGCGCTGCTGTTCTTCATCTGCTGCTGTGCTTCAAAAAGAGAAGGAAAAAACAAACTGCTGACTCCCTCCAAAAAACCTTTCTCTGTTCTTCTTTCTCTGCTTGTGCCCCCATTTTTCCCACCACCCCCGGGGGGGGGTGGGGGGAAATGGTGCAGTTCTCTATTTTGAGCTCAGAGCACCTGCTGCAGGTATGCAGCTGCGCCGTGGGATGGACAGACCATCCCCGAGCCCTGCTCTGACTCAGTCCAGGGAGGGTGTGGATGTGTGGTGTGAAACCTGCCTTAGAATGATCTGGTGGAGGCAGGTGTTGAGCAGTTCGACACCTACAGCTTGAGTTTGGCGTTTGGAGCAGCAAAATAACCAACCTATGTGCATTGCTGTGACTGATTGCTTTTTGCTGTGAGCGGAGTGTGCTGTTGGTGACCCAGAGCAATTTGTCATTTCTGCATTCCTGGGAAAGTGTTGCTTTCATCTCTTAAATGCAGACACGTGGGTGAGTCTGTCCTTTGCTAGATTATTTTCTTCTTTTTTTTTTTTTCCATTGTGTTTCTTTTTTAAGCTAGCAAACCGTGTGAGCAGGATGGATGGGACGCTGTGTGGAGCGTGGGCTCTTCCCCATCCGGCAGCGATGTCATCCCTGCAGATGGCATCCTCCAGTGGAAGCCACCCACAGCTTTGCTGCCTCTTGGGAGGCCTGAACTTTTCTGCTTGGCAGGAAGGAAGCTCATAGCTCCTTATTGACTGGAGTGAAGTGAGCAATCAGCGACGTGAGACCTTAGGAGGGAGAAGGTGACTTTATTTTTAAACCCAAATGAATCTTGTTCATTCACACTCGTGTTCTTGTAGCCAGCTGCTCACCAGCACCGCCACAGAGATTTCCGAATGCTCTGCCTGGCGTTCAGGCACAAGATAGACATGTCCAGATGGTCTGGACAGAATTCCTTGCAACGGCACAGCAGCACAGGAATGTGAGCTATCAGTACTCTGCCTCTTGGACACAGCTTGGTGACCATGTGTGAGCAGTATCCCTGCTCCTAACATTTGATAATGTTGTCAGCACAACCAACACCTCTTTCTTAAGTGAGTGGTCATCATTTCTAAGTGAGCTGTCACCTGTCAGTCCCCCTCTTCCACTCCCTCACCTTGGAGGTCCTGGTTCCCGGCCAGCTGGGTGGGTTGTGGCAGCCTTGTGACAGCCCGTGACACCATACGTAGTACAGCTGTGTCTTAATAGCATCTTCATTCTGCCTGTGTTCCCTAATAACTTGTCTGTCACCACTACTGTGTAATTCTTTCTCTTTTTCGTTTTTTGGATGGCTTTGGGTTTGCTGTTTTGTATTTCTTGAGGGGCTAAGATCATTGGTGATCTTTTGTCTGCATTCTATCTTTGGTGTGTGAGTGTTAGGATTTAGCTGCTTCCCTTTATGTCCATATCTGGATGTCTTAAGGCTCCCACCCCATTCTCTGTTCTTCCCCAGATCATTTCATAATGGCTTTTTGCATCTGGCTTCAGTTATTTGTGATGCAAACTGTCCCTTGTTCTAAGATACTCCTTGTTTTCCAGCCCCAGAAGCTGCAGGTAGGCATGCTGTGATCCTGTCCTCAGCACAGGCTGTTCACTGTCCCCTCTGTTCCTCCTGCTGCTTGCACACTTATTCCTCCCAATTCTTCTCTCCGATGAAGCTTAACAAATTTATTTCTGTGCTTTGCTGGCTTACATGCATAAAGGATTCTCTTGTGGCTTGGTGTACATGTATAATGCTGGAAGCTCCCTTACCTTACACAGGAGGAGTCAAGGGACTGATGCTGGATGAAAATGGAGTGATCAGATGCAGGGTCTGAAGGCATGGACTCAGATGTGGACAATCCAAATCGTTTGTTGCAGGTTCTAGCATCCCTTATATGCATTCCCACTTTCTCTTTTGTAACCTTCCTGCCCTCGTTTACATGTCAACAAAACATTCCACAAAGTCACCTCTGGTCTGCTCCTTATCTGAGCACGCAGGCACTCATCCAGTCAGAGTCATGAGTCGTTCTAGCCATGTGCTCTTCCTCCCATCAGGATCATTTATCGTGCGGCGATCACGCATCTCTCCTTTCTCATGCCGTTTGTCTTGCTCCACAGTTTCTGCTCTGAATATTCTTGAATCCCCACAGTCTGAGGCCAGAATGGAGCTGGCATTGTAGCCCTGCATTTAGAACAGCACAGAGTTTCAGGAACTGCTTGCATAACCAAGTCATCACTGCATACAGGTGCGGTGCTTGGCACACTTCTCAGGTCTGAGCTTGGCTCAGTGCTGACAGATAAGTTTAACACAGATCAGCAGCAGCCCTGAGCTACTTTTGCAGACTCTGGTTGTGCCTGGTGTTGGAAGCAGTCTTCTCAGGAAGCTCTTTCTCCAGATTTGCAAAAGACGTCGCATTGGTGTGTTGTAGGTGATGGTACCTCATTTGCCCTCGACCAGAGAGTGTTCCCTTTTCTTTAGTCTCCTAAATGCGCAGTGAGCATCTTCTGCGAAAGGCTGAGTTTGTGTGCTGTGTCTTTGAGGTGTGTTGATTCTGGGACGTCATTCTCAGCTCTGTTGTGCTCTGTGTCTCTCCCTGCAGGTTCCCCAGAAGATGGTGTAAAGCCAGCTGGCGCAGCTGCTGCCTGTGATCTCCGTGTGCCCAGACCTCAGGGGAGACCATGGCAGCAGCTCAGGGAGCTGGAAGCAGCTCAGCCGGGCCCCCCGGAGCTCCTGTCTCCATCCCAGGACACAGCAGCTCCACAGCAGTGGCGGTGTGGGAATGGCAGGACGAGTTTGGCCGGTGGCGGCCGTACCGAGGAGATGTGTGCAGATTCATTGAGCAGGGTTTCCAGGCCTCTCAGCAGAAGGGACGGCGTTCAGGATCAGGGCTTGTCAGCAGCAGCATCTCTTTGGGACACGCGGATGCTAGCTTGGCCCCCTATGTCATCGACATCCCAAGCCTGACACAGTTCCGGCAGGATACAGGTAAGGGAGCTTCCTTCTCATGCCAGCATTTTTGTAAGCCTGCTTGTGTGCTTAAAGAGAAAGCCCTGCAAAGCTCTGCTGACACTGTTGTCACTTGCCGTGTGCTGCGTCTTCTCTCCTGATGCTGTGTGCCACCCGGCGTGTGAGCAAAGCAGTGTTGGCTGATGAATCTGCAGGGCTGTGCCAGGCACACAGGGCTGAGAAAAGCCTCATCGTGAGACCTCTGGAGCTCAGAGCTTGTGAGCTAGACTCCTCAGAGCTGGAAACTTTCTGCCTGCCCCCCCCAAGCCCGCACCCATACAAGACCAGTCCACAAAAAGGCCTGTTTGCAATTGAAACCTTCCTGGCTGCATCCCTTGTTCTCTCTGCAACAGGTGTACTGGCTGCTCTATTTTGGCCTGCCATCCTGTGCAAGCTGCTCTGTGAAAGCCTCCTGCCTCTGGCAGAACAATGTAATGCAGCTGCACAAAAGTCTCCCACTGTTGCTGTTCCAGGCTTGCTTGCTCCCTCCCAGGGAGGGAGAGTGGTCTGCTCATAATTGCAGGGCTGAAGTTTAATTTTCATTCTCATCTTGATTTTCTGAGGTCACTGGGGCTACTGGCTCAGAATGTGCTGATATGGTTCCTGCCCTCTTTTGCTCCAGATGTGCTGAGCAGCTGTCGCTCAGAAAGCAGGGGTGGAGTGTATGCTCTTATCTTCAGAAAATCCAGGGAGATTCTACATTACACACCCCTAAATGAATGGAAAATTCTTCGTGCATCAGTTTTCCCCCTTGCCAACACCTTACCCCTTGCCACAGGACGCAGTCATGTTAGCACGCTGCCTGAGCCTCACACCAGGCTGCAAAGTTGGGCACTGTGCTGGGTTCCTGCCACCTGAAGCAAGAAATGAGCACTGTCTTGAATCAGCTGCAACAAGACAATTCCTACAGGAAAGGGAAGTGCTTGGAGTGGTGAATGCTCATCACAGCTGCATCCGTGTTTTATTCTGACTTTATAGTGCTTACCAGTGACCTTGAGATGAGTTTTCCCTAGAAGTGTCTTGAGCACTGGCAGGATTGGCTCAGCATGGCCTGGAAGCTCAGTTGAAGGCTGTGGCTTTAAGCAACACAGCACAGACCACCAGAGCTGGCACCAGCAGCTGTTCCTTGTTTTTTTCACGCTGCACTTGTGCAGGAGCCATGCAGCTGGTGCTCCATCCAGCACCTGGGCAGCAGGTCCTCCCTCACCAGAATGCCATCCGTTGCCAGGACACATCCCAGCTGGGTGAGGTTGAGATCTCAGCCTGTGGAGGTTGATTACCTGTGGGAGGCTGAATGATGTGTCTCAGTGTAACTGGGGCATCCTTCTTCACGCGTGCAGGTGTCTTGTATCTCTTTAGTCTTTTGTGAAAGACCTCAAAGCATCTAGTTATATTGTCCGTGGCAGGATGCTTTGGGTTTAGTCATCTCAGGGAAACAGCACAGTACATTTTTGGAAATGATGCTGGATGACGTGATGTCCTCTTTTTGTGGATGAGGTTTGTGGTGGTCTTTTAACAACAAAAAGGCTCATTCTACTTTATAGCTCTCCTGCAGAGTTTCCCACTGATTCGGAGGGATGCTGATCAGAGCAGCCAGGTCTGTGAGCCTCCCTGCATGGGTAACTGTTCCTATGTTTGTGTGACTGTTGAGAATGCTCTCATATCCTCTTTCTGTGGCCCACTTCTAAGGAAGACTTTCTCTCTGCAGGGCTCTGCCTTAAACACGAACCTTTCTGAGGAAGCAGCCAGCTGACCTTTGTCATCTGCTGGAGAAAAGAATCTCTGCAGGAAACATCCCCATGAAAAATCTTTAAACAGAGCAAAAAATAGGCTGTTGTATTCTGCTCATTAGCTATTAGACAGACAAATAGCTCTTCAAAGGAAGCCAGGGAGAATAACAGGAAGCCAGTGTTAATGGGACTAGCATCTCTACCAACAGGGAGTGACAGCTGTGCAGAGGGATCTTGTGGGCAGGATTAGCTGCAGGCTTCAGCTGCTGCTTTGGGCAGATTAGCTGGAAGTGAATGTGAGACAGCAGCAGGAGTTGTCCTCCTGCCACAGCTGTTTGCCCACTCAGGAGACAAATGCCAGCTTCCCTGCCAGCCTGGGGGAAGGGGACCTCTTCCATGAGGCACATGCCTCCTGTTACTGACTCTTAAAATCTCCTCTCACCACTGCAGTTTGGGGATCTTAAAATTGCACATCACTTGCAAACACTTGAAGTCTTCCCTGTGCTGCTTTTAGCTTCTGACCTGCCACTGGAGCAGGGACTGCCTTGCTGATTTCTTACCTGTGTGTCTTGCTTAGCTTTCTAACACCTTCTTTTACCTGTGCTGGTCTCCTCTCTGCTGGGAGCAGGTTCCCAGCATCCATCTCTAAATGCAGGGCTTCTCTCACCATGTTGATCCCAATCTGATCTCATCCTTCTTCCCTCTGCTCAGATCTTCCCCAGTTGTTGAGAACATAGATTTGTGCACTCAGTCTTTCTAAAACCTGGCAGGAGTTGATTGCTGAACGGGAGCAGTCATTGCTTGAGTACACTCTTGGCTGTGTTCTCTGCTTTCCCATGTCAGACACTGATTTCTGGCTGGGGAAGGTCAGCTTTGTTCTGCTGACACCTTTCACCCTGGCTTTTGCCAGAGCAAGGCTTTATCCCACAGGAGTCTGGTATTTTTGGCTGAGCCATCCTACAGGGCAGGTATGGAATTTCACAGGGTCTCATGGTCTGGCCACCAAAGCACTCAGGCAGAAACCACCAATGCTGCTCACAAAGAAGCTTAGGAGTGCAGTAGGAGCAGAGACACGACTTCCACGCTGCTGGCAGAGCTGCAGCACAGGCTGCCCTCTGATGCAGGTGGTGTGGAGTCCCACAGAGCCACGAGAACATCCTGGGGCAGTTCTCAGCAGGGCTGAAGTGCAGATACTTGTTTGTTGATGTGCTCTTTCACCTCTTTCCTGGAGTTCAGGGTCAGAGCCCTGCAACTGCTTTAAAGACTTTGTTTTGTTTTTTTCCCTCTTGGTGCTGTTCTCTGAACTCCTTTGTGTTAACAGTGCTTTACATTCCTGTTCCCCACCACCTGCTTGCATTCCCAGACTTGCCCCGGGGTATTCCCAGCTTCTCTTAATGCAGTGGGCTGCTGAGGTTTTTTCCCACTGTGGGGAGCAGTTCTGGCCCAGCTGCAGGAGCCTGTTTTTGCAGAGGTTTGAGCTTCTGTCCTGTTAGGTGGCTCACTTCCTTCTCAGGAGGTTTTTTGCTTTAAAAAAGCAACTGAGTAAGATCCCCTTGGAGAGCCTGGCTGCTGGGGGGTTTGAGCTCCTGCAGTTGCAGTTGAGGAGCCTTGCAATGACAGCGTGTCTGCTTTCAGTGCTCTTCTTTTATGTGGAGTTCTCTGCAGCTTCTAAATGATTTTGCTGGTTTTCTATGCTCGTCTGGCAGCAGTCAGGAACTGAGAGAAGCTGGGTATGTCCTTCCTTCTCTGAAGCCCTTGTCCTGCCCTCATGGGACTCCTCTCATGGGAGGAGAGTTGCCCAGGCCTTTGTGCAGCAGAGGGAAGTGGGCCTTCAGCCCCAGCAGCACTTTCTGTAGGTGCTGTGTCTCTATATTACTCTGTTGTTGAGGATGTGGGAAGTTTTTACCAGATCTGTGCATCAGCCTGGATTTTATTTATTTAAGTCAGTGAGGGATCTGTGATTGCTGCTCCTTCGCACCTGGGTGTGTTGGTCTCCGCATCCTCTCTCCTTCCCACCCTTCTTCCCAGCAGCTTTTGAACTTGTTGCCAGCCCTCAATCAGATTTGGCTGGGGGACAGAGATCTCCAAGGTGTTCTGTTCTTCTGAGCTCTGTGAAAACCACCTTTATTGGGATGAGAAGGTCTACTAGCGCTCTTCATTAAACACCGCAGATCTGTGTAGAAACGCGTCACTGAAGTCCACTTCTCTGATCTCAGAGTGCTTTTTTTTCCCCCTCTTTCCTACCAGGGACGATGCGGGCAGTCCGCAGGCACCTCTTTCCCAGGGACTCAGCAGCCGAGCAGGGCATCGTCTGGGAGTGGCAGAACGACGAACGTGGCTGGTTCCCCTACGAGATGAACGTCTGCGTGTTCCTGGAGCAAGCCCACGCCTCCAGGCACCAGCGGGTGGACCTCGGCCCCTTAGGCTACAACTATGAGGTCGACCTGGTGGCTCAAGTGCAGACCAACAAGACCACGAGGTTCTGCCGCAGCGTTCGGAGGCGGGTGGACAATCCGTACCCTGTGACGGCCGCCCCGGCTCCCCTTCACACGGGGACGGGTTGCTCGTGCCAGCAGTGCTGGCTGAACGGTGGGACTGGCCCCATCACCACGCGATTCCGGCACTCCGTGACAAACTTCCCCAATTCCTCTGCTGCACCTCAGGTTTCTGGTAGGACGACGTCAGGGAGTTCTTCTGGCGTCGGCTTTGTGCCCTATAACAAACCCGCTTTGTCTGGAGCGAGGTCAACACCGCGACTCAATGCGCAGAGCAGCTGGGCTTTGCCCCAGGCTGGAGGTGCTGTGGGCCCCAGCACAGGACTGTCCACTTCTAATGGAGTCAGGTACTGACCCCGACTCGCCTTTGAGTGCTGTGTGTGTGCCAGAGACCTGGTGTGCTCAGGTCTCTGTTGTTTAGGAGCCTCTCTTTGCTAAGCTCTTCTCCCTAAAAGGAGGCAGACTTCTGGTGTCTGATGGATAAGGAGGTTTCCTTTCTGCTTTCCCTTGCTTTTTTCCCACTTGAAATTTCATTCCTGTCAGCCAGGAAAGCCACATTGAACCACTGGAGGAAGAGGTCAGGTTGAGATACTGCAAGCATGAGGAAATGTAAGGTGGCATTTTGAGGGAGATAACAGATGAACGCAAAGGAGACTTACAGGCATTCCTTTTTAGTTCAAAATATGCTTCAGTTCTCTTCAAGCCTTGCACGTGCTGTAGGCTGAATGGAAGGCAGCCTCCTGTGGGCTCCCCATGCTGCCCTCTTCTCTTCTGTGCACAAGCTGCTTAGCCTAGCCACAGTTGGTTATCCCTGGGGCTGAAGCAGGCAGAGTCAATGTCTCCTTCACAAAGTGGAGCACTTTCCTCTGTCTTCTTGCTGGGTTGATCTCTATGATACCCAAACCAAGCAAGATACTCATAGCTTTCACTGCACACAGTATGTTTTCTAAGCTGGTCTTCCATGGCCTGTCTTCTTTCCAAGAGCTGATGATAATACACTGAGCATCTTGCAGCTGCAGTCACTTTGAACTGAGGGTTGTGTAAGGGCTGTTTGGCTGCTCCTTCGGTCATATAGAGCAGTGTGTATGCTCTGTGCTGTAATCATCTCAAGCATCACTGTGAGCATCTGAGCAATTAGAGGCAAACTTGCCAGAGTTGCTTTACCTGTCCATGCCAGCCCAGGTAAAGGCATAGATAAGAGATCAGAGGGGCGGAGAAAGTGTACTCTGCTCCATGCAATTAGCAGAGTTTTGAAGTTTGTGTCTTAAGCAGGACTTAAGCCTTTCACACTTGCTGAACCTCTCTCCTTGGAGGTGTTCATAGTCCTTTGACGTTAGCTTTCCAAGGGCTCTGTCCTTTCCCCTGACCAGACAGATGAATGCACATGGGGCAGTCTGTCTTCCACTGCAGTTCATTATGTGAAAGGACTTCTTTCAACACCAGCTGACAGCCCAGGATGGCTTTTCCCCTTCCTTCCCATGTGGTGAGTTGGAAATAGTGCAGGGTTGGGGTAATTGCTCTTGGCTGGGGTTATGTTCCCAGGCTCGTGAAGGCCATGTTCCAGCAGAAAATACCCTCATTTCTGCCAATTAAGGGAAACTGGAGTAGCATGGACTAACAATGCGTTTCATTTAATTCCTAAGCCGCAACATTCCTTAGTTATTGTATCCTGTGTTCCCTGTCTTTCCCCTCAGCTTAGCTCTGTGGGTTAGTTCCTCTGCATCACTAGTGAGGCTTTTGAGGTTGCAAGGATGAGGTGCTAATCATGCTGCACTCCTTGTCCCAGGAAGGGCTTGTGTGTCTCTGACTGTCTTAGCTGCACCATGCAATTCCTTCTTCAGCTGCTCCCTCCCTGCGGCCATCACTGCAGCTTGCACAAACATCCACCAGCAAATGGAGCTGTGCTGCCTGTGACAGCAGTGTATGCTGCAGGAAAGGGAGTGGTGGCACTGAGGGATTCTCTGGTGTCTAATAAAGGTTGTGTTGTGTGCACTGCACAGCCTTTTACCCTGAAGCACACACCCCTGGCAGACATTTACAAAGCTTGCAGGGAGTCCAGCTCCTGCTTTGCTGGAGCTGAGCTGTAACTGACAGCTCAAAAGTTACTGGAGACTGAAAGGCAGTGCGGTTATGTACACCCAGTTACATGCACCCAATTCTGTAGGAAATGAAGCTAAAAATGTCAGCCCTGAAGAAATCTTCTCTCTTGTAGGGCTGAGAGAGGTGTAATTAATCCTGAAGAACTGCCCAGCTCTCTGTGTGGCAGTGACAGCTATTCCCATGGACAGGCAGGGCTCACTCCAGTGCAGGTTGGTGGTAGCATGGGCACATTGCACCCTTTTAGTAGCAGTGGCAGGGGAATGTTACCTGCTTGCTGCAGGGATGGAGGTCAGGGTAGAGCTCAGGCACTGCATGCTGCAGATTTAATTTCCCCATGCTCTCAAGAGGATCAGAGCTTCTGGAAAACAGAGAGGAGTGTTGGCTGGAGCAAGCCAAGGCATAAGTAGATGTTAATATTCTTGGCTCTGCTGTAATGTATGAAATAAATGTGGGCAGGTTATTTTGCTTCTTCGTGCCTCAGTTTCTTCCCATGCTGTAAATATAGCAAATCCAGCCTCCTTGCAAACTACACTGAGAGCCGCAGATGGAGTGTGCTGTGGCAAGGGCTGTGTGGAGAACAGAAGGCAGCACTGCCTCCAGCAGTTTTCCATCCCTGGGTGAAGCCATGCTGGGAAGCATCCTGTGCTGCAGCCCCAGATCTTCCCATGCGCTCAGGAGGTGCAGAGCAGGGAGCATTTAGAGATTTCAGGCACTGACTTTCAGCTGCTGCAGGCACAGCCTGAGCTTTGGCTCAGAGACGCAGGCAACAGCTGGGAATCTCTGGGCAGCAGAGGTGTGGGAACAGGCGCGCCCACTCAGAGGCAAGGCACAGTATGTGTTACACAGCCATAGCAATATCCTTCTTCATTACCCCCTTCCTCCTCCAAAAAAGAAAAACCACCTCAGGCCCAACGTAAGCTCAGAGTTGCGTCTGTGCACCTTTTTTAGCATGGCAACGCTTCCTCCTACGCACTGCGGCTTCGGATCTGCCCAGGCAGCGTTGTGGCAGAGGCAGCACAGTGTGAATTTCCCTTGGTTTCATCAGCCTCGTGTCTGGGGTTTCTGCAGGTTTCTGCACGTGGCAGCCCTGCCCCTGTGTTCACATGGATAGGTTAGCAAGTCCTGCTGGAGGCTGAGTCTGCGTGTTTGTAGTCCGTGTGAAATAAAAACGTAGTTCCTGTGTCATCAGTTTAGTTGGCTTAAAGCCTTCCTGCAGTCAGAGCTAAAACACTTTGCCTTTACTGTTTGTCTTGAGGGTTCTTCTCACTTCACAAAAGCTCTGGATCCAGGGTTTGACAGGACCTTGCAACACAGGAAAGAAAGGAAAGAATCCTTCTGCCATCTTCCCAAAGTGCTCGTCATCCCCCTCCCAGATCAGCTCTGGCTTTCCTTTCCTCGAATCCTCAGCTCTGCTGTGTTTTTCCTTTCCATGGGGAAGGGGAGATGGAAGCAGCCAGGTTGCTGCAGCACTTTGGGCACAAAGCTGCTTGTTGTCACAGACCAGTGCTGTCACTGACTGCAGTGTCATGGGCTGCTTTCTGCTGGGAGAAGATGGGGGAGCATTGGGAGAGAAAAATAAGTGAGAAGGAACTGTGATGAAAGAGCAAAACTGGGGAAGAAAGAAGTCATGAAGAGGGTCACAGTAACTGACTAGGAGCCCTTTGAAGTTGATAGGAGGATTTCCACTGTGGTCAGAGAAGTTTGAACTGGGCTGCGGTGAGAACAATTGGTTGCGTCACTTGAAAATGTTGCAACATTAGGGGCAACGGAGGGGAAAACACAGGAAAGGAAGGGAACTTCTGGAGTGTGGAGGACCTTTTAAAGGTCTGGAAACCGCCAACACTACGCTGAGACCCAGGGTTCCCTCAGGGCATCGGAGCATACAGGAACCTGCTGCAAACACAGCAGGCAGGGAAACAGCAAGGTAGGGATGTGTCACTGCTGGATCTTAGCAGAGCTGCAGAGAGGGACTGCTGCCTGTGATGCTGTGTTGAATACAGCAGCAGGTTTTGCATCCCAGCTGGAGAGAACTAGGTTCTCAGAGACAAAAGGTGGCTTTGGGAACTTGATAACGGCCTTCCTAAAGTAGTGGCCAGGTGCAACTGAGGCTGGTTTGGGGAGGTGGTCATCTAAATGCCTTGTGTAGTGACTGCAGCTGCTGCCCGTGAGCTGTTGTGCCCGTGTGCCACCCAAGGCAAAACCCACAGGTGACTTTCTGTGCCAGCATGGTGGGCTGCAAGCTGGGGTCAAGCTTGCTCCTAGCAATCCCTTCAGCTTCTGTGCTGCTGCTTTCCTTTCCATCTCCTGCTGAGCAACTACCCACATTTCCTAAACTGCTTAAGGTGCCGTTGCCAGCACTGAGAAATGCTACCAAAGCAAGCTAGGAATCTAAAAGGGATGCTTGGTGTCCACTGTCTGTTAACCTCTAAACCAGGTGCCAAACTCTTCTCAGCCTCTTTCAGTGTTTCTTCTCTTGTTCACATATTTCATAGTACCCTCAAGGACAGCAGCTGTCAGAACCCTGCTTTATAAAGGGGTGGGCTCCCTAAGGATGGCTGCTGGGCCAGTGGGATTGGTGGGTGGGGGGGGTCCCAGGTGAGCCTCACCTGAGTAATTAAAGCCTGTTAAATATCTAGGCTGTGTGCTCCTGTAGCTCAGTTAGCTCTCACTCACCTGTTGATTTGCACTGTTACATTTTTCTCTTTCTTGTTCTCTATAGTGCTCTAAATCTTCCTGTCAAGATGTCCAAGCCCAGCAAGCTGAACCAAGCCTTGGCAGGTAACAATCTTGTTTTGCTTTATCTGCTTTGTTCTTAAGGTTATGTGAGTGACTGCTTCTTCTGGCACCTACTTTTCCTTTTAGCCCTTAAGGAAACTGGTTTGTGTTTAGTAGTGAAAAAGTTCTAGTCCAAAAACCCAAACAGCAGAAAGAACAGACTTGAGAGAGAGAACAGGTTGGACCTTAGCAGTTGCTTTCTCTCAGTAGAGCTTGTTGTAAGGCTTTGTTCTCCTCTAGCTGAGGTGAGGGTTTGATGTTGGTTAGCATGGATCAGCACTTTGCTAATGTAAGAGCAGGATGCTAGCTGGTGTGCCGTCAGTCTTGGGGTGGGAGAGATGAGCTCTGCTTCTGAATTGTACTTTAGAGGCAGGCTATGAGCTATCAGGGCAAGTGGGTGTATTTAGAGCTTGGGTGCTAATTTTCCAGCTATGGGAACCTGGGCCAGGCTGTGTGCTGCTGGCAACTGCTGCTTGTTTTTTTTTCTCCTTGTTCCTTCCTTTAAGGAGGAAGGCTGTAGTGCAGACTTCTGTATGAAATTATTTTCTGTGGTTTTATTACAAAAGCTCAGGCCCTTTGCTTAAAAAAGGGTTGTAATGCATTTCCATAAGGAAAGGAAAAAACAGAAGTTAAATCAGTTGCTGTCTCCTGTGGCAACACAATGCAGGCTGGCTAGTTATCGTTGAAACCTGTGAATCTGATCCTAAATATACCCAAGAAGTGCCTCTGAGAAGGAGGAAAGTGCCAGTTTTCAAAGCTGCTTTTCAGAGTAGATTTGCCTGTGAAACATGAAATGGCGTTGCCTTGAAAATAGCAGCTCTTATAGCTTTCAGCAAGTGCTTGAAACCTGAGTGCTAGAACTTGATGGTGGTGTTCTGCCTTGGTTGGCTGCAGCTGTGACAGTGCCTGCTGGGAGTGCAGGTTTTGCCCTGGTGATCCCCTAGCACTGATGTTTCTGGTCATCCACTTTTAATGCTATGGCAAGGATTGTGCCTTGTAGATCTCCAGAGCCAAAGGGCACCGCATAAAGTTGAATGCAGGGCTGCTGAAGCATGTAGCCCCTCCAGCTCCCTGTTAACAGATCAGGCTTTGTAGAAATGAGGTGTAGAGCAGAGCTCCCACTCTGTCTGGGAGGATGACCTGTGAGCAGGGCTCACTGTGAGAGCTTTGAGTTTCATCCCCTGGCTATTAGCACTGACTGTAATTAGTTACTTAATCACATAAGGGTAAATGCAGCAAAGGGCTGACAAGCCCTACCGAATCCAGGCTGTTAATAGTGTTAACTGTGACCTTGTTCTACATATGCAAGTTGTCCCCTGTTAATTTGAAAGGTCTCCAGATCCCTGGGAGGCAGTGAGTAGGAGGTCTGAGTGGCTGCAGGGTGGTGTAGGCTGGGCTGAGTGGTCACTGCAGAAGCAGCCAAGGGCAAGCATCTCCTTTGGGTCCTCTGTCTCTGTAGCTCATGGCTGTGATCAGACCTGGGATGCTCTGAGGGGGCAGGGAGGGGAGAAATCTGAAGTTCTGAATCAGCAGCTAATGGGGATCCTGCTGCTGTTAGTGAGAAGGTGGGCTTTGGTGGTGTGATGAATGCCTGGGATCTTAGTGAGGAATTCATAACACTGCAGCTCCACAGATCCAGGAATCATGAAGCTGACTTTGAGACCCTGTTCTGTTTTTTCTCACTTTCTGCTACTTTAATATTTTAAGGTATGGAAAATCTGTCATTTAATCTATCTTTCCACTCTTGGTATTTGGTTAGTACAGAGAAATGCCTAAATATCAGTCTCAGCAAACTGTTAAAGCACAGTGTTTGAGCTGTGACTGGTTGGGTGTGCTGGGTTGGGAGAGAGTAAGCAGCTGGTTGGTGCTCTGTGCATTACGTAAGGGTGTTTTCCCCATGCTAATATTCTGCACAAGATATTACAGAAGTGCCTTATTTACATGGGAGGCTGAGAAGAGCTGGTGGATGTTGTCAGAGCTGCCGCAAAAATAGCTTTACCCCTTGGAGTTGTAACATAGTGCTTGTGGCCACGTAGATGCTTTGAGCAAGAGAAAAGAGGGGAGGGAGTGTGTGCTTCTTGCACATACACACACTTGACATGTACACGTTTCCACATGAGGCTGGGATCACTTGCTGGTTGCTTTTGTGGGAGGATTGTTGGATGCTGAGGCTTCCAGCCTTGTATCAGCACTCCGAAGGAGGAATTGTGCTGGTGTTTGAGATAAGCCAAAAGAACAACACAGCACAGGAGCAAACCCATTCTGAATGCTCTCTTGGTTTGCATCTGTAGGAAGAGAGGATTCATCGTGTGTCTCTGTGAGGGCAGCAGAAGGTAGAAATGGAAAACAATCTTTTCTTGCCAATTCAAGGTTGTCTATGGGGAGAGCACTGAACTGGGGGCAGCTCTCCTTGTCCCATGCTTAGCCTGTGCTCTGTGCATGAGGACCTGCTGTTGCCTTTGCAGCTGGTGAAATGAGAGTTCCTGGAATAAGTACTTAGTTGCTTTGCAATGATTCACAATGCTGGTAGGCAACTTTGGGTAAGTTGTTCAAGGTGCTGGAAGGGCCATGTTAGTGGGTAACCGAGCTTAGGTGGGATTCTGTGTCTTGTTCTTCACTTTCTGACATGGAGTCTGAAGTCAGTTTCCCAGCCTCTGCTTTCATCTTGTTCTCTTTTTTCTTTTGCAGCAGATTCTGCATGTTAGTTAGCAAACTGGCATTGATCTCCTCAACGGAGCATTAATTTTGCATTTGCATATCAGTCAGATGTGTGTGGGTGGTGACAATCCCTGCTGGTCTCTGGACTTCTCACCAAATGTCAGCCTCTGCAATCAGTGTAATCACAATGCTGAGAAATGAGCATTTGAGACAGCCTAACCACTTCCCTCCTTTGCATTAGGCTGGGAAATGGCATTTCATGGCTCTGGTGGGGTCAGGCAGTTTGAGATTCACAGCCTCAGAGACCCAATACCTGCCTGGTGCGAGCAGGTGGCAGCTCTGCAGCTGCTGGGCTTCAGCTACTCAGCTTTGCTCATTGCCTCCAAAAGCAAGTAGCTTTTGTTAGGGGAATGCTTGAGCTGTTTTCAAAGCATCCCAGAGGCTGCAGGACTGCTGGTGTAGCGTGGGGCTGGGAGCATGCAGCATTCTGTGACTTGCAGGAAGCCGTGGCATCTGTGGATGTGATGTTCAGTCAGTGTTTGTGCTGCTCCCTTGATGCTCATGCTGAGAACAGCCCGATGCTGGCGGTGGGGTGAGGTCACTGACTTGGTGCCACTGTGCTGTAAAGATCCTCTCTGTCCCTGCAGCTCCTGGGTGTGGGAGGGGGGTTATGTAAAGCTGGCTCAGCAAAGGCAGCGCCTAACAGGGTTTCTGGCTTGGGATTACCTGTTTCCATGTGTGCTGGGGGATATTTAGTGCATGGGGCAGCCTGGCCCTTCCTTGGGCAGTCCTGTGCAAATGACTGTGTCTCGTATCCCGTCTTGTGAAATGCTTTCTGTCTAAAAGTCTTTGGTCCTTATGTGCTGTTTAGTAAAAGCATCTAACTCTTGCATCGTGGAAGACTTAACAGCGTGTGGAATGTGTACTGCACTTGGACCTTATGTGAAGCTGGTACAGAACATAGCTGGGGCTGCATGGGGACTGGTTCTGCTTGTGGGGCATTTACATGGGCTTTGTGCAGGGGATTTCTGTTGTGCTGCAGGCAGGAAGTAGCCTTACTGCTTGTGCTTGTTTCCATTGTAACTCCATCTTCAGTGCTGTGTGGGCTGGTACCTTATTTTGTCCTGAGTGATGCATTTGCTTTTCTGTCTTCCCAACTCAGTTGAATATGGGCTTGAAAAACAAAAGCCTTGGTAACTTCAGCTTTGGCCATGAGCTGTGCACAGACCTGGGGATGCTGGCAAGCATTTCCTTCGCATTAGGATGTGGCTCAGCACAGACAACTTCTGGGGACATGCTGGCTTTGGGTTGTCTGCTGTTTGCAGCCATCAATGGCTTTTGACTGTGGCAGGGGGAATTCTCTTCTTGAGAACGCCATGCAGGTGTATGGAATGTGAGTTTTAAAGCAGTGTGTCACCTTAGGAATGTTCTGCCTTTAACAGGCTTGAATTTCCCAGGCAAACGTCATACTCCATCAGTAGGGTCAGTCCTGTGGCTCTGTGCGTGCTGCTCTTATCTTCAGGGGGTGGCTCTCCTTGTGAATGAGTCACTGCCTTAATAATCTGTGTGCAGTGAACGCAGCAGTCCTGGTGCTGGCTGGGGCAGGGAGGGTGAGCAGTCTCAGGTTCAGAGTGTTTGAACAGGGCAGCTCTGTCTGTGCTCAGCCCAAGCTGCTCAGGCAACACCAGGCCCCCCAGGGTCAGCGTTGCCTCCAGGGCTTTGCATTAAGCAGGCTCAGAATGCCTGAGAGCCCTAAAGCCAAAGCAGAGAGGAAGGTCCTGTTCCACCCCAGCCTGGAGAATGCCCCCATCTCCCTACTTTTGTTTGCTGCCCAGGTTCTTCCTTCTGAAGGCCTCTGGATCCTGTCTTTGTGCTGACTCCAATCCTGCTGCCTGCCAGGTGTTTTATGTTCAATGAATCAAGGGCCTGGGTTTGGTTTTGTTCTATTTTTTTTTTAATTTTCTTTGAAAGTGTGAAGGTTTTTTTTTTTTTTTTTTTAATGAATGTGTCTCCCCGTTGTTTCCCTCCTGCATGTGGATCTCGTACCTGCTGTAGGCATGACGGCTATTCTGATGTCAGCTGCTGGACTCCCCGTGCACCTCACCTGTGTGCCGCAAGCTGCCAGCACCCATAAAGCCACTAAAAAACACAGCTCAGTTAAGGAGGGGAGGAAAGTGTCCAAGAAAGGTAGTTCCTGCTCAAACTGATATCTGCTTCCATCTCCTCCTCTTTATCTCTCTGCACTTGTTCTACCTCCCTCTTTTCCTCTTGTCTCTCCCCTGAACCCTGTTGGCTCTCTTGGTTTGGCTCGTGATGCTCATCCTGCCAAGGATGAAGCGGTGTGTGCGAGCTCTGACAGGCTGCACAACAAGGTGAGAAGGCAACCCCGCTCTATGGAAGCACTGCTTGTTTCCATCAGTCATGAGATCTGGAGCAGCGCAGTTGCTCTCTGTGCATGACTGATTTCTGCAGGTTCCCTGAACCCTTGGGGTCTGGCACTTTTCCAGGTGCTGTCTCAGGGAAGGTCTCCTTGTGAGCTGTGCCCATGGCTGAGTCATAAGGTGAGGAGGATCCTGCAGCCAAGCAGGTTTCTGAGTCATGTAGGGCATTCAGGGCCAAACTGGGATGGGTTTTTCTCCGCTCCCGTCTGAGATGGAAGGTAGTAGAAGCCTCTCTGGTGGCTGTGTGGTGGCAAGTAGGGCTGGGTCGCTCCCTGCTGAGATGAGCCCCCAGGGCTTGGCTCCTGCCCTGCAGTGCTGCTGGCATCCTGCACCCTCTGTCTTGAGGGCTGTAGGTATCTGCTGTGGAGTGTGGTTCCCATGGTGTGTGATTTCCATGGAACTGCGGGAGTGAGTGTCATAAAATTTCCTAATTTGAAAGGGACCCATGAGGATCATCATGTCCTGGGGTGGGCAGCCAGCTTCTCACTGCAGATAAGCAGAGGGAGCTGCAGGCTCCACAGCTCTGCCTGACATGGGTGCCCAGCATGGACGTGTCTGCATTCAGGAGCAGGAAGAACCTCGTGGCAGTGGAAGGGAGGCACCTGGCTGTGTTGGAGCTTGCTGGTGTTTGGTTCTGAGAGCCAGCACATGCAGTGAGGGAGCTCAGCAGGAGATGCAGGCAAACCCCCTCTGAAGGGGGACACTAAACAGACATTTAATGTGGAAGGAGGTGTCTTGCAGAACTGTGTTACGTACAGAACTGCGGGAAGGAGATGGAAATGGTAGCGATGAGAGACGCTACATGTGGAGTAGGATGTGTGGGAGGGGGAGGAGAAAGCAGGGGGAAAAGCAGGGAAGAGCAGGAGATGTGGACATGAGAGCTGGAGGAGGAGAACTGAGCAGAGGCAGAGCTGGAGGGACTGGTGCAGCATTCCTGAGCCCTTGCCCTGTGCTGCACCCCAGGTGCTGTGCAGCAGTGGGCTGATGATGATTAGTGCTGCAGAGCTGTTGTACACTGCAGTGATGTGTGGCAGCAGTGCTGGTCTTTCCACGTTCCCTCTCAGAGGGGTGGCTGCAGTGCTGTGAGATGTCCCACCGCTGCCCTGCCGCTCCAGCAGCGCGCCTTTCTCCATCAGTGTAGGTGCAGCACCCAGCAGCACATGCATGTTGCCTGCTGGGGCTGTTTCTTCCCACCCTGACTGACAGTTGGGCAGGGGCTGCTGAGTGCTGCCTTCAGGCAGCCAGGCTCCTGCGTGCCTTGGGTCTCGCACTGTGGGTATGGCACAGGGTAGCTGTGGGAGCTGTGCCCGGTGCTGCTCTGGAGAACTGTGACTGCCAGCTGCCTGCTGTGGCTCAGCAATGCCACCTGGTGGGACCGGGGAACCTCCAGCCTGAGGGGCAGAGAGGGGATGTGAGCAGAAGGAGCTGTGTCTGTGACATGAGCACAGTACGGCTCCTTCCTTCTGGTATAGCAGGATTCAGTCCAACCATTTTGCTCAGGATGTGCTGCAGAGGAGATGCTTTGCCAGCTCTGCTGCTTCCAGTGCTCATCCAGGGGAAGGGGGTGCCCCTCTCTGTTCCAAAACAAGATGTGGTAAGCTAGCAAGAGGATGTCCTTTGCTGGGGGCAGGGAGGCTGTACCTGCAGAGTGCCAAGCACATGACTGCTGCACGAGGAGGGTCTTGGTGCCCCCAGGAGCAAGCTGTACCTGTGCAGCACTCCTGATGGCCAAGGAATGCTGTCCTGTAGTGACAGTAATGAGCTTGACTTTGTCAGACTGTTTTGGTTCTCTTTCTTATAAACCCTGAAGCTATAATAGGCAGACACAGGTCCATTTTGTGCCCTGAATTTCTGTGTCTCCACACCTCTTCATATTTTTCTGTCCCTAAGAGCTCCAGCAGGAGCTGTGCATCCAGGTGCAGGCACATCAGTGTGAGTGCCAGCAACTGGTACGAAAACAGATGGTGGTGGGTGCATTGTGCTCCTGCTGAGTCCTTCTTGCTGCCTCCTGCAAGCTCCAGTCCTTCCTTTTGGGTGCAACAGAAACATGGCAGCATTTACCCTGCTGGCACACCCTGCCCTTTGCTGTGGCACTGTCCCGAATCTCCAAGTTAGCTCTGCTACAGGAGAGTGCCCTAAAGGGCTCTGTGCTTTGGCCTCACAGCCCTGCTGGGGTGCTTTGAAAAATGCCTTAACATTGAACCTGTACCTGCACACTGATCTGGGTAAGGTGGTGTTGACAGAACTGCATCCAATTTTCTGGCTTTCTGGGAAGCTGGGTTATGCTCAACAAAGGCACTAATTAGTCAGGACTTGTTAATGGTGTTGCTGTTTGGCGGTGATGTCTCTGGCACAGGCCAACACTGTGCTGCATGTCTGGGGGAAGCCCACTGCTGGGCAGGCAGTGTGCTGCCAGCTGCCTGCAGCTCCCAGCCACGGGTGTTGGGTGACTGTGCAAGGCATTTGCTGGAAACAGCCTGTCTGAACCTGTGTGCTGCTCACTGCATGGCTCTCCTGGGGACAGGAGGGAGGTGTCACTGCTGCAAGCGGTTGCTGAGTGAGGATTCAAAACACATCTGTGAAATGTTGCCTTTGGAAAGCCCTGCTTCAGCAGGTGGCTTATTATCTACGGGGAGGAAGGGGAAGCATTTAGGAAAGTCATTATTCCTTTTGGTAAATGAAAGGATGGTAAACATTCCTTCACATCCTGGATAGATCAGTAGCACAGCATTAGACCAGCTGGTGGTAAAATTTCAATAAGCATTGAAAATGCAATAGCAGAATTGACCAGTCCTCTATTAATCTTGAAAACCATGGAGCCTAAGCAGGCTTTGATCCCAGGGGATGGCTAGAACAAAAGCTTGGAAGCACATGCTTCCACAGAGCAAATGGTGCAGTGCGTGAGTGATTCCGGTGCGGAAATGTGGCTCGTGCCACAGCTACTGGTTGGGTAGGCTGCTGCTCTGCTCTGGGGCATGGCAAGGTGAATAGCTCTAAAGCTGCTAAATCTGTCATGCAGGTGAGCTGAGGTGTGGGGCCAGGTGCTGGGCAGGCACTGCTGCTGGTTAGACACGTGCTCTGCTTGTTTCCCTTGTTGTCTGTACCACCTTGTCCATGCATCTTCTTGGCGTTGCTCCCTCCAGCCTGTAGCTAGAGGAAATCAGAAGGTAGGTCACCTTGAAGAGACACCTGAAAACCAGCTAAGATAGAGGAGGACTTGTGATCAGTCTTGTGGGCAGCATGGGACCCTCAGGAATGCAAACGCAGTCACTGTGATCAGTACTTCAGGAAGAGGATGGTGGGTAGCAGCCTGCTCTGTGTGCATGTGCTCTCCAAAACTTGCAGAGCAGAAGCTGAAGCCTCCTGCTGTTCTGTGACCGTCTCTTGCAGTTACCAACCAGAGCCTGCATCCAGCTGCCACACGTGAGCAGTGCCACGCTGTGTTTGCCAGCTGGGGCAGGGACATCACAGAGCACCCTGCTGGGGCAGCTTTGGCCACAGGAGGTGGTGAGCTGAGCTGAGGATGAGCAGAGGCAGTTCAGGCAGATGGCATCCCTGTGCCACTATTTCTGGCTGGCACTTTGTCTTGATCCACTGCATGTGAGCAGGGTCCCAGCAGAGTGGACAACACAACAGTGCTCCCCATGAGGTCAGGATGAAGCCTTGAGGCAGCTTCTGGCTTTGCTGAGCTCTTATCCTGAGTGCTGGAAGGTGGAGGCTCGCTCAGGCTCCTGTTTGTTTCCTGCTCTTCTTGTGGCAGCCATTGGAAATGCTTTTCCAAGGAATTTTGGCATGCTCCTGAAGTGGAAAACTGCTGTTTCCAAGTTCCTGTGTTTGACTTAATGCTCAGTGTGTCATGTTAGCACCTTCCTGGCTGAGGGGCTCCAGGGCAGTAAACTCTCAGCCCCACTCTGCCTGAGCCATCACGCATCTCCTGCCTGGCTCAGAGGAGCATCCCCTCACACCACAGACTTGTTGTGCTTTTTGTGCTCAGTTGTACCTTCCTGCTGCTCACGCTGCCAGATGCCAAGTGTTTCAGAATGGCCAGGAATCCCCATCTTAAAATAACTTGTCTTAATGGCTGTGCCTTCATCTCAGAGAGCCTAGCATCCAGTTCATCCATCTTCCCTAGTGAAATGACTTTCCACCCACGTTAGCTCATTGCCTCATCTCTTGCATTGCCCTGGATCTAGCTCTGCAGTGAAGAGGTGCATTCTTCCTGTCTGCATCTTGCCCTTCTCTGCCAATGGCATTCAGAGGAATCAGTCTCCTGCCTGATCCAGGTCTGTACCAACTCACAGATCTCTGCCAGTTTCATGCTGGCTTTGGCAGGTGAGCAGTCCTTCCTGTCTGCTTCACGTGTTTGGCTCTACCATGAGAAGTGGTTAGCTGGAAAACAGAACCCACTGTTCATTGAGGGAGTGTTGGAGTACAGCTTTCTTGCAAGCCCAG
Source organism: Centrocercus urophasianus (assembly GCF_019232065.1). NCBI lineage: Eukaryota > Metazoa > Chordata > Aves > Galliformes > Phasianidae > Centrocercus > Centrocercus urophasianus. The sequence continues at coordinate 5,710,778 of NW_024884900.1, forward strand.
GGGTAACAGCACTGGTGCTTGTGGCTGTCCAACCACTGTCAGAATTTGTCTGCCCCAGGGCAGAGGAGAGCAGCCCTCACTGGTGCATCTCATCCTTCATCTCCCCAGAAGCAGACTTGGAGCAGAGCAGGAAGAGTGAGGAGCCCCCTGTGCCAAGTGACAGGTCTCACTTTGCCTCCTGCTGGCTGCAGCCCTAACATCACTTGTACAAATGTTTCCTCTTGCAGGCTGGTGGAGGAGCCTGGCTGCCTCTGCGATGGGCCTGATGATGGGTAAGGAGCTCCAGCTGGGTGCAGTGCTCACTGGCTGGATCCAGGCCTGGCCAGGCAGTGCAGTTCCCAGCAAGGGATTGGCTGGGAGCTGAGTGATGGCTGATGCTGTTGGCCCAAACCAGACCAGGGTCTTGTGTGATGTCTGGTGCTTAATCCTGCATCACTTCAGAGGGGAGGGGGGCATGTGCTTGCCGTGCTTTGGTAAGCAAACTCCTCCCTTGGCAGAAGGGGGTTATGCTCAGGGAAATGTCAATGTCTTGTACTGCAAATAGGGCACCTGTTATAAAACTCTTCTGTTCTGTGTATCTTTTGACTTGTGTTGTGTTCTACTAGATTTGAGTGTGTAAAAGCTCAAGAGAAAAGACACTGTTGTGTGTTAAGGATGCAAGGCTGATTCTGCTGTACTCAAGATAAGGTCTGCTGCTCAGTATATGGCTGGGTTTCTCCTGAAGCGGCCAGCTGCAGGGTTTGGCAGTGTCTTACTCCTGGTATGGGAAGGTTCCTTGTCAGCTGAGTGGTGTGGGAATGCCTTTTCTCCTCTAATAGCCTGTGACAGAATTCTTTCCCACTGAGTCTGCTATGTCCTTGAGTTGGAGTTCAGCTGGGGCTGTCTGACATTACTTGGGATACAGAAGGGCACCCAGAGCACAGCAGCTGCAGGTGGTTCCCCAAAGTGTGCTGCACAGGGTGCAAGCATCCACTGCTACATGGCATTTCCCATTCTCTTAATGGGAAACCTGTGAGCACACAGAGGTTTGTGCTTGTGGATTCTCCCATCTGCAGCACTCAGTCCCAGCTCCAGCTGTTCCTGGCAGGGGGAACTTTTGGAGGGCTTTTGTGGATTGGCTGGAGCAGCCTTTTCTGTCCTTTCTAACCCATACCTTTCTCGTTGGCATGCTGGCCAGTTACTGTCACCTTGCAGTGCCTGTATGTCTCATGGTATGTCTGATGTCTTGATGTCTTTCTCCTCTCTCCTTGTGCAGCAGCACCAACTGACCCAGAAGCAGTGGTGAAGAAGTACCTGGTGGAGGTGAAGGGCACTCCTGCAGATGAGGTGAGGGGTTGTGGGGGTGTACACGAGCTGTCTAGCTGCCCCATAAGGTGCTGCACGGTGGCCTTCTCCTTGCTGTCTTGTTCTCCAGGACTGTATCATCTGCATGGAGAAGCTGGCCTCTCCTTCAGGTTACAGCGACGCTTGTGAATGCAGAACAATCAAGGCAGAGATGGTCGGTCGCATGACGAACTGCCAGCACTCCTTCCACATGCTCTGTGTGCTGGCCATGTACTCCAATGGAAACAAGGTACTGAGCCAGTCCATCCCCACCAGGTCCCGTGTGCCTTGTGTCTGGGCAATGCACTGCAGAGCTCTGACACCTGCTTCTCTCCCCACAGGATGGCAGCTTGCAGTGCCCCTCCTGTAAGACCATCTATGGAGAGAAAACTGGCACTCAGCCCAAAGGCAAAATGGAGGTCTCCACTTTCCCTCAATCCCTCCCTGGCCACAGGGACTGTGGGACAATCCAGATTGTGTACCACATCAGCAGAGGCATTCAGGTGAGCATAGCTTGCCCCTGGCAACAGCTGCAGCCTGCTGGCTGAAGCTGTGAGGGCCCCTCCCTCCCACAGAAGCACAGGGCACCAACGTGCTGCCTGCAGGCAGCCCATTGCTGAGCAGCTGCCAAAGATGCTATACTTCTGAGGGTTTCCTCAGGCCATGTGGGAAAGCTGTGGTATGGGATTTTCTGCCACCAGAACTCACATAATCTGAAGAGCTGGCTTTACCTGTATCCCAGCTGAGGTGCCTACTGGAGGGCCCATGATGTAGCACGTCCCATAGGAACCTGTCAGATACCTCCTACAATTAGCAGTGCTCTGCTGCTTTCACGTGGAGAGCTGCCTTGATATAGGACTGCCAAATCCTCATGCTTACCCCAATTTTGCTGCTCTCTGAGGATGAAAGTGCCAAATATGTCTTCTCTGTTGCAGGGCCCTGAGCACCCCAACCCAGGGATGCCTTACACAGCAAGGGGATTTCCTCGCTACTGCTACCTACCAGACAATGAGAAAGGCAGAAAGGTAAGGTGTTGTGTGATGGGTTTTCCTGCTGGGGCACCAGATAAGTGGCAGGGGGATACACCAGTGGTTGGAAGGGATCTTGTTTCCTTGGTTTCCTGCTACAGCAGGGATTTAGGCTGTTAAGCTTCTGGCAAGCAGCTTTCATGGCTTTAGCTGCTGAAGGACAGTTCTGACTTTCTTCCTTCCTATCTTTCCCCACCCAGGTCCTGGAGCTCCTGAAAGTGGCCTGGAACAGGCGCTTGATTTTCACAGTGGGCACCTCCAGCACCACTGGTGAGAGCAACACGGTGGTGTGGAATGAGATCCACCACAAAACAGAGATGGACACAAACCTGAGTGGCCACGGCTACCCTGACCCCAACTACCTGGACAATGTGCTGGCAGAGCTGGCTGCCCAGGGCGTCACCGAGGACTGCCTCAGAAAATGAGTGGTGTTGAGGGGCTCAGCTGGGCTGTGCACATCTCTGTGGCCCCCTGCCCAGGGGCCCACCCAGTGCACTTAATCGTGTTGCCTTAAGTTCCTGTGTCTAACCATCTGTCACCCTAAGCAATAATTCTGTCATGTGGGAGTGCTGTGTACTCTGTACAGTCTTTTTTTTTTTTTTTTTTTTTTTTTTTTTCCTGGAGGGAAGCTATTTTTGTAGAAAACGTGACTGTATGTCCAGGTAGGGTTGGTGTCTGCAGCTGGGAGAGTGGTGGCGAGGTGACAGGGCCCCTTGTGAAGGCAGGACCCCAGTCCTGGTGCTGTCTGGGGTGACAGGAGCATCTCTCTTCCGTAAGAGCACTTTGGAAAGAGGAGGGTCTCCTTCCTTCTCATTGCAGTTCTTCTGAGCAAAGCCTCCTGCCCCTGTAGCAGATACCTGTATCTCTTGGTTGTAATAAACACTTCATTTCCATGGAGAGCTGCTGCTTTGCCTTCATCCTGTGTGGTGGCTCAGGATTCCCCCTCTGAGGGACCGGTCTGCTCTGTGGAGCTGGTGTCACTTGATCCAGCCAGGAGAAGGGAGGGGAAGCTCAGCTCTGCTGGAGGACCCCGGCTCTCTGCAGGGGCAGGATGCCATGTGCTGAGCCCGGGAGCTTGGCTTGCTGTTTCACCCCTGCCTCCCCCCCTCCTGGAAGCAGCAGCAGCAGTTGTGGAGCTGTGCTTGTCCCTGTGGACAGCTGCTGGGCTTTTGTGCCTGATGCAGCTCTGTGCTGTTGGCTTGGGGTGGTGCTGCAGGGAGTGCTGGTGCCACCGGGTGGTGACAGGCCCTCTGCTTCCCTCATCCCTCTTGCTGCTGTGATGCTCCTCTCTATGCAGCCTCCCTCTGTCATGCCCATACGAAAATGAAAGGATTTTTGGAGACATTAAGGGCTGGGGGCTTGTACCCAGTGTCCTTTTTGTCCTTGCACCCTTTGCTTAACCCTCTGAGCATCAGTTACCACCCTCTGCTACACACAGGCTTTTTGGAGAGAATGATTGCTGGCTTTGGGGATGCTGCCAAAGCAGGGTGCTCTTTTGAGCTAGCTGTGCTTTGCAGGGCTTTGTGGAAAGATGATGTTGTTCTGCCCTGTTTGCCAAAGGGAGGTTTCTAGTTTACAGCTCAGCTTTCTATCCCCTGCTGATGTCCCAGGGAGCAAAGCAGAGGGCTGAAGTGAAAATTCTCAACACGAAGCAAGAACTTCCTGCTGCAGGTAGTTGGAGCCAGCCCTTGAGTGAGCGCTCCTGTACGGCAGTCAGCTGCAGCCTCCCCACCTGGCGGCTGTGTGGGGCTGGGTGCTGCGTTGTCAGCCTGACTCACATGGTGTCACCCACTGAGCACTGAAGGCACGGCTCTGGAGCATCTCCAACAGCAGCTGCTGCTGTGCCTGGGTTTCTCCAGCTCCTCCCTCCCAGCACAGGGAAACTGACTGCAGCTGTGCCTGGTTTTTCCCCTCCCCAGCTGGTCTGTGTAATCCATGGATGTCCAACCTGTTGGCTTGCCTGGGCTGTGTTGAGTGAAGAAAAATTCCTCTGGGCCTCATACAAAATACATAACTGAGTTACTTGTAAGTAACAAAGCTTATTTTTGTATATATATATATATATATTAATTAAAATGTAAAAAAACAGCAACAAAACCATAAAGTTAGCAGGCTGCCTGCCCTTGTTTCCACGAAACTCATGCATTGATGTGTGGTTCAGGGGAAGTGGTTGCAATTCTCATCGGGCTCTCAAGGCGTTTGTCAGAGAGTTTTGATGAAATACTGCTCCTCATGTCCTTCACCTTTGAAAACAGCTGTTCACAAATGTACCCAGCTCTCTGATCTGTCCAGGTCTCTGCAATGAGCAGCTCCTCCCATTTCAGTATCAGCAGGAAGCTCGCACAGAACGCCTTCTAGTCCCAGTGCAGGGAGGCTGGATGCAGCCAGGTTTTCCCCTCCCCAGCAGGGCTGTAATCTCTGGATGCCCCATTTCCACTTAATCTGAAGGAGAAGTCAGAAATCCTCTGGTACAGAGGAGTGGCAGCCCCAGCCCTTGGCAAACAGTGCAGAGAGCACTCAGCCCTGCTGCTGGGGTGGCCCTGAGCCTTGGCACAGCTCCTGCCCGGGGGCAGCATTATCTGCATCCCCATGTCAAGGGTTGGGGGGGAGGGAAAGTGTGGGGAGGGGGGTGTGAGGAAATTCTTACGGGGTGAAGGAAGGAGAAGGAAGCCTAGCCCCGAAACCCACAAGGGGCAAGAATTGGGAGATGGCAGCTTGGCTGCCACCCCACCCTATGTACTGGGTGGGACCAGTCACTCTTCAGCACTTTGGTTTTGGGTGAGTTTGGGGTGTGATGGCTCCAGGCACTTCCCTGCCTTCAGGGCAATGCTGGCTGCACCCACAATCTGGCTCTGTGTGCCACGGGGTGATGGGGCACTTCTGGGTTTCAGGCTGTACTGCAGTGAATGGGATGGAAGGGCACTCGCCCTATTTCCCCCATAGCCCTAACGAGGCTTCCCAGTCCTGCCAACAGGTCCTTCAAATGCAGCTCCAGTATCACCTCTGTGCCTCAGTTTCCCCTTTTGCATCATACAGCAGTGGCTGCATCTTTGGTGTCCTGTAACTGGGGTCAAAAAGCTCAGGGCTGTTTTTGGGACTTGTGGTGACCTGGGAGGAGCCCTGTCCCTCTCTGCCCGCAGGGTCCTGCTGTGCTGGTGGAGCCAGTGCAGGAATGTGGGGCTGGGAGGGCCGTGCTTGGTGGGGGCACAGGGGCAGCTCGGCCCCTGAGCAGTGGGACGGAGCAGGTCGGTGCAGAACGGACGCTGCCATGGAGCTGCTGAGGGTGCTGCTGGCGCTGGCTGGGATGGACGCAGCTGCTGGCCTGGGTGAATCTGGGGGGCTGTGAGGGGCTTCCTGTGGGTAGCGGTGCTGGGGAGGGGTTTAAGGGGCTGTGTGTGGCTGGGGGGCCTCCCACTCACTGCTGTGATCCCAGCCCTGTTGCCCTACGTGCCCCGCTTGGCCCCTGATGCCATGCCAGGGAAGGTGACGGCCACCACCTTTGTGCTGGAGAGACCCCGCTGCATCTTTGACCCCCTTGCCAATGCCTCCGATGCCGTCTGGCTGGCAGTGGCTTTCGCTGATGGTGAGCACGTGTTGCAGTGGGGGGCATTGGGAGTGTTCACCCCCGACTGCTCACCCATCTGTGCCGCGCAGCCTCCACCGCCTTCAAAAACCCCACATCCAGAGCTGAGGTGCCCCCATATGAGGGGCTGCCCAGCGCCCGTGCCTACATGACACTGGAGATGGCAGCGGCCGCCTATGGATGCTCAGCTCCCGGTGCAGCCGTGCTGCGGGTCGGCGGGGACACAGCGTGCCATGGTCGGGCACCATGCAATGGGCCACTGCCCTCCCCGGGGCCCTACAGGTGAGGTTGTGGGATGGGACATGGCACTGTCCCCCATACCGGTGCCAGAGGTGCCCATCCTGCAGGGTGAAGTTCTTGCTGATGGGCTGCAGCGGCCCCAAAGTGGAGACGAAGTGGTCCGACCCCATCCTCCTGCGGAGAGGTACCCCACCATCCCAAAACCAAAGGGGAGAAGAGCTCCCCAATGTCCCTGTGCCACCCTAACCCCGGGTGCCACCCCTCACCCCATGCCTTTCCAGCTCGCAGCCTGAGCACCATTGACCCCACACCAGCACGTCGCAGCAGCACTGCGGTCATCATCGCCGCCATCCTGGCCAGCCTGGGTGCCGCGCTGGCTGTGGCCATGCTGGGAGCTGTGGGGTATGAGTGGGGCACGGGGATTTTAAGACTTTTTTTTTTTTCATAAATCGGGAGGGTTGCTGTATTTTGGCAATGGGATGGGGTGGTTTCTGCAGTGTTTGAGCTGCATGGACCCTGCTTGATGCCTCACCCATCTCTTCCTACAGCACCCAGGTGTGTGTCCCCCTGTGCCACCGGGACCTGGGCGCCCACCTGCCCTACAGGACCCACCATGTCCCTCCAGCCCTGCCCCACATGCTGCCCCCTGCCTGCATCTGTGGCTGCACGCCGCGGCCCCATGGCCCATAGCCCATCAAGTAAAATCATTTCCATCCTTTATTGATTCTTTTGTTGTCTTCTTCTGTTGTTTGGTGTCCCAACCACCAGCACATGGCCTGGATGTGCTGGGTGTGCCATCCCCACAGACCCCCAGGGTCAGTCTGGAGGGGCTCTGGGTGCTGATGGAGCTCATGTGCATTGTGGGCAGTGTGGCCAGTTTAACTCAAACCACGGCCCTGCGGTTGTTCTATGATCTCGGGGCACACGGCTCATACAATGCTGGATGCTTTGTTCACCATGGGACGGGGACACCAGGACGTGGGTTCACCCATCCCACGGGTCCCCTTCTGGGAATGGCACTTTGGGACCCACCCGTGCCACGAGCGTGACAGTGCTCAGCACACCACCCAGCAGGCACCCAGCCGTAGCGTAATGCTCTGCAGGGAAACGAGCCCGACCTGTTTGCCGCGGGGCTGCGGCCGCACAGGAATGTGGGTGGTTGGAGGCCGCAGGCGGGTCCTGCGGGGGGGACAAGGCGTTTGGCCCCCGCCCTGCGCCCGCACTCCGAGCTCGGCACCAGCACCATGCGCCCGCTGCTGCTCCTGCTGCTCCTGCTGCTGGCCACAGCCCACGGCCTGGGTGAGTGTGCACCACAGGGGGCTCGTGGCCCCAAATAATGGGGTTAGGGGGTGGGTCTGCTGGCTGGAGGTGTTTCCTGTGCATGCAGAGGGGATCTGTTCTGGAGGATGGGTGTTGTGGGTGACACCGCAGACTGGGACCCTCCTTGGTGTCACCCAGCTCAGCCCGCAGCGCAACACAGGGTCCCCTGAGGTCTCCCTGGTGGTGGCACTGCTCCCCCTTTTCACAATAGTTGCAGCATCTGAGTCCAAAATGGGTGGTGGCTGTGCGGAGCTGCCCTCCTCCCCGTGCCCAGATCCCACAGCCACCCGGCCCTGCTCTCATTGCTCTGCTGCAGTCACTTTGTCCTACCAACCCCGTCTCGCTCGTGCCAACCTGGGGGGCCGTGTGACGGGCAGCACCTTTGTGCTGGAGCAGCCCCGCTGCGTCTTTGATGAGTACAACACGTCTGAAATCTGGCTGGTGGTGGCTACCAGTGCAGGTGAGTGGGGTGACGGAGGGATGGGGCTCTACTGGAGTGCTCCCCTTCACTGCCATCCCCATCCCCGCAGGCAAGAGTAACTTCAGTGACAGTGCAGAGCCGGAGATGCCTGAGTGGAGCTTCCAGCGCTTCCCTGCCAACACCTCAGCCTACCTGACGCTGGGTACCATGCAGTATCACTACCGCTGCCTTGAGCCCAATGGGGAGCTCACCGTGCTGCGTGTGGGCAGCGAGACCAGCTGTGCTCACGACGCCTCCGTACCCAACTGCAATGGGCCCCTGCCCGGCCCTGGGCCCTATTGGTGGGTTGTTAGGAACAATTTCTTCTCAGAAATGGCAGTGATGCAGTGTCACGGCTGCCAGGGAGGGGGGCTCAATGTCCCTGGAGGTGTTAAGAGCTGCAGGGATGTGGCACTGAGGTTGGGGTTGGGCTCGGGGATCTGATAGGACTCTTCCAGCCCTAGAGATTCTTGATCTCCTCCGCAGGGTGAAGTTCCTTGTGCAGAATGGCTCTGAGCCCATAGCCACCACGCAGTGGTCGGAGCCCATCACACTGAAGACAGGTACCAGGGTGAGGGTGGCACGCAATGGGGTGGGACAGGGGGGCAGGTGAGGCACAGCCCTGTTTTGCTCTCCAACAGCCCAGCAGATCCCGAGCAGCCCTGGGATGGGCGGTGGCCGCAGCGGTGCCATGATCGCCATCGCTGCCATCCTGTCGGTGCTGCTGGCCGTCCTGCTGGCCGCCTTCCTGACCATGCTGTGCAGGTGAGTCCCATAGGGCACAAGGGATGGCGACGGGTGCAGCAGCGCGCCGTGTCCCCATGCCGTGTCCTCCCCCAGCTCCGAGGCATGCGGCGTGGGCAGCTTCAGGCCGGACTCGGCGTCCATCCAACGCTACAACACCCACCACGTGTACGACCAGCCGGCCGCACGGCTCTGAGGGGGGACAACATGTCACCGTGTCACCATGTCATCATTGCCTGCCCCCGGAGATGGACTGGGACATAAACAGATTCATGTGTGCCGTGCGTCTGCCTCTGTCTGTGGGCTGTACTGGGGGAGGGCTCAGCTCACACTGTGCTGTTCTGTGCATCACGTAGGGGCTGGAGATGCCCAGGGTGCTTCTGCCAGGCTCCCCCCATGGCACCTGCCCCTGGGAAGGGAACACCTGCAGTGCTCCTGAGCAAGTATTTGGTTGTAGGAAGCAGAAAATCCTGTGATTTCCAGAACAATGATAATGACTGCCTCACTATCAGCCTGCCAACCGCCCCCAGCTGTAGGGCACCGTGTCCCCATGTTGTCCCTGTAGTGTCCCTATGGAGCTTCCACAGTGTCCCTGTGGTATCTCCACGGTGTTTCTGTGATGCCCCTGCCAAGACCCCATGGTGTCCCTCAGGGTGCCCCGGGGTGTCCCCAAGGTGTGCTCATGGTGTCTGCCTGGTGCCACACGGTGTCCCTATTGTGTCCCCATGGTGTCCTCACAGTGTTTGCACATTGTCCCCATGATGTCCCTCCCTATAGTGTCCCCACGGTGCCCCTGTGGTGTCCCCAGGGTGTCCTTCTGATGTCCCTATGGTGCCTCCATGGTGTCCCCATGGTGACCCCGTGGTGTCCCTGGGCTGAGTGCAGGGGCTAGGATGGCACAGGGTGGTCTGGGAGTGCGCCAGGGGTACATGGGATTTTGGGGCATTGGAGCACTTAGCGTGTGAGCAGGCACTGCGCAGGCACGGCGCCGAGCTGTGGGTGCAGCACGTCCCGCTGCCACATTTGGGGGGCTTAGAAATGTGGGGGTCCCTGCAGCCCCCAGCCCCGTGGCCACGCTGCGTACGATCCCCCCCGCCCACAGCCCCAGGCCCCGCCCACTCTCTATACCTGGCCCCGCCCATTTCCGTAATCCCCGCCCACCGGTCCAGAACCGCTCTCTGATTGGCCGCCCTCCGTGCCGGTCCGCACATGGGCTCGGGGCTCCGTGGCCGCGGGTTCGGGGCCGCGCTCCGCTGCCCGCTCCTTCCGTCCCTCCCTCCCTCGCCATGGCCCGGCGCAGCGTGCTGTCCATCCGCATCGTGGAGGGCAGGAACCTGCCCGCCAAGGACATGTGAGTGCTGCCGGGGCTGAGGGTTGGCATCTTGGTTCTGCATGCTGCTTTGCCTCCGGCCCCCGGGAGAGCTTTGGGGAATCCCTCCCCAGGGCTTTACGGTGACTCCCACCCAATGCATTGGGCTCCCTTGAGGGTGGGTTTGGGGTGACCCCCTCCCAGCTCTTTGGGATGGCTTCAGGATGTGTTCCCCCAGTGCTTTGGGATTTCCTCTCTGGATGGCTTTGGAATGACCCCCTGGATGGTACCGGGGCAGCCCTTCCTTTAGGGTTTCCCCCAGGATGGCTTTGAGGTGACCCTCCCAGCGGTGCCCGTGCTTTGGGGATTCCCTTCAGCCTGAATGTGGGGTGTCCCAGCAGCTCTGAATGCCTTGAGGCCACCCCTGGCTCTGTCCCTTTTCCAGCACCTGCTGCAGGGGTTGCTGTCCTCATCGGGTGGGGATTTCCCTTCTTCGAAGCCCCCAGAGGTCTGTCTGTGGTCCCAGCATTATCCCAGCTCCCATCTCTACGGGGCAAGATTTGGGGACAGCACTGGGTGGCATGGGGACAGCCCAGGGGGGATCCATCCAAGGGGAGCCACTAAGGAGCACTGCAGAATGCTGGAAAAGCAGCAAAAAAACCCCGCAGCCGTCATGGAAAAAGAGGATAAACAAGGAAAGAAGCACAGCTTCTGGCTTTTTTAAGCTCCGTGTGTCAGGGCTCGTGTTTTTCAGTCCCTTGGCACGATGCCCTGCGGGGACCTTGAGCAGGCGCGGGGGGGGGCTTTGCCTTTCGGAGGGCAGAACGCGGCTTGGGATGGTGCCACGGGCACAGCTCCATCCCCTCTTCGCTGTGCTCCGGGATTTACGGCACCCCGTCCCTCCGCCATTGGGATCGCTGTGATTTCCCCGTGGAAATCCGAGATGTCACAGCGCTGCCGTCGGGTCAGAGTCTGCCCGCAGCCACCCACCCACGGCACGCTGTGTCCCCGGGCACGCTGACACCGCTGCCCCATTCTGCTCCCGCACGGCAGCGCTACGATTTCAGCGCATTTCACCACCCTCACCGACGCTGTTTCCAGGTTGAGTTCCCTGCCTGCCTGCTCTGTGCTCCCTCCCTCCTGTGAGCCCCCTGCCCCTACGAGCTTTGGCACCGGGACCCCACGCAGCTGTCCATAAAGAGGCGGAATAACGCTCTGCTCTATGGCACATCGCTGGGCTCCTCCCTGCATCCCCAGCGCAGGAAGACAAAGAGCATCTCTTGCTTTGTGTGCGCTGCCCGGGCAGACGGCACGGGGCTGTGTGTGCACAGCGCCCGCTGAATGGTTTGCACAAGGCAGGAAATGTCAGCAATACTGCGGGGTTAATGGGGCTTCATCCGCCGCGTTCGTGTCGAAGCTGCCCGCAGGGGAGCTGGCTCTTAGCAACCAGCGTGACACGGGGCTGCCTTGCGTGGGGACGCCCCGGGACGGGGACACCCGCATGGTCTCCAGGATGCAGCGCGTGGGGCCAAGGTCCCTGCAGCTCCAAGGCAGCTCTCAGCTGTTTGCTTTTCCTTGTTTATTTTACTTTCCCCAACCTGCTGCTTGTCACCTTCCAAGCAAACCCATCATCCCAGCCACGTGGCTCCTCCTGGACCCCTTCGGTCCCCTTTGCTCCCCCAGCAGCTCAGGGCACCAGCACCCCTGGGAGCTGCCGGCCCCAGATTGAGGACCCAAAGTCCTTTGCCCCCATAGCCAGCACGGTTCCGCCAGCTCCGCCGCCTCCGGCCCCAGTGAGTCACCCTCCTCAGGAACTGAGCTGGCCATAAAGTGGTGTTTTTTTGGCAGTTGCACACAGGAGCATTGACCTGAGCTATTACCAGCTCATTGAGCATCGCTGTGACCAATGGTCTGTGTCACCACAGTGTCCCCAGGGTTGTTCCCATCCTTGCAGAAGGATCTGGGTTCTGGGTCCATTTTGAGGCTTGAGGGGGCTGTGTTGGCTTCTGGAGCTCCTGCTTTGGGGAAAGGGTGGGATTTGTTTGTTCCCCTTCCGATCTGGACGAGGAGCTGCCATCAGCTGCCAGCAGGATGCTGTGGTCAGGGCCGGGAAGTCGGGGTCACTGCAGTGCTAATGGGGTCGTGCCATTGCCTTCCAGCACGGGGAGCAGCGACCCGTACTGCATTGTGAAGATTGACAATGAGGCCATCGTCAGGTGAGCACATCCAGCCCTGCTGCCCTCTCCCATCTGGCTCCCAAAGCTCTGCTTTGGGTTTGAGACATGGATCCCAATGTCCAATAATCCATGGTCAACCCATAAGCCACCCCAGTGTGGGTGCTGTGCACCAGTCCTGTCATCTGATGTTGGGATGTCACTGCTGCCATCTGTCCCACAGGACTGCCACAGTGTGGAAGACGCTGTCCCCATTCTGGGGGGAAGAGTATGAGGTGCAGCTCCATCCCACCTTCCACAGCATCTCCATCTATGTCATGGATGAGGATGCACTCAGGTACGGGCAGAGCGCTTTGCGGACAACGCAGTGTTGGGTTGGGAAAGGCAATGCTCAACCCCATAGCAGACAGCAGAGAATCCACACGTGGCTGTGCAGTTGAGGGCTTTGGGACATCCAAACTGCCTGCAGCAAGGGGTGGCCTAGGAGCTCTGTGTCCCCTCAGTGCCACCCTCCATGCCACCTCCCTGTTGTGTCTTGCAGCCGTGATGATGTTATTGGGAAGGTGTGCATCACCCGCACCATGCTTGCAGAGCACCCCAAAGGTAGGGGACGGCGGGGTGTCCCCAGCCCTACACCCAGCCGTGTCCCCAATGCCCCCTGCCCATGGTGCCCACTATTCCCACAGGATACAGCGGCTGGGTGAGCCTCAGCGAGGTGGACCCCGATGAGGAGGTGCAGGGGGAAATCCACCTCCGTGTGGAGCTCCTGGAGGGCGGCCAGCGGCTGCGCTGCACCGTGCTGGAGGCCAGGTGATGTTGGGGATGGGGACGTCCCACTCCTGGGATGAAAGCTTTGGTGGTGTCTGGTGAGTCCTGGCTGCTCTGTGACTCAGTTTCCCCACTGCACTGAGACACTGGGGAGCTAAGGAGGGGAGACAGGGAGCAGTGGGTGCCCACTGTAGGGATTCTGGAGGCTCACTGGAAATTTCTCCCTCTCCTCCACAGGGATTTGGCCAAGAAGGACCGGAACGGTGCGTCCGACCCCTTTGTCTGTGTGAGCTACAATGGCAAAACACAGGAGAGCACCGTGAGCTCAGCTCAGCGTATCCCCATCCCTGATGTCCCCTTGGGGGTCGGGTGTGTGTGACATGGGGACAAAGCCATCTCCTTTGCAGGTGGTGAAGAAGTCCTGCTATCCTCGCTGGAACGAAGCCTTCGAGTTCGAGCTGCCCGACCCCCCTGCAGAGAATCTGTGTGTAGAGGTGTGGGACTGGGACCTCGTCAGCAAGAATGACTTCTTGGGCAAGGTGAGCTCCCAGAAGCACCCTACATGGCTCCATTACTGGGGTGGGACGTGAGCCTGTCCCAACCTCCCCCAGGTGGTGGTCAGCGTGCAGGGGCTGCAGGCAGCCGGGCACCAGGAGGGCTGGTTCAGGCTGCATCCAGACACAGCCAAGGCCAGGGAGGAGAGGTGAGTGTTTTGGGGTGTCCCAGAGGGATGTGCTGTGGGGTGCATGGTCTGGATCTGCTCTCCATGTTCCTATAGGCGCCGGGGCAGCCTGGGCTCACTGCAGCTGCAGGTGAGGCTGCGGGATGAGACAGTGCTGCCCTCTCACTGCTACCAGCCCCTGGTCCAGCTGCTGTGCCAGGAGGTGAAGGCAGGGCACCAGGTGAGGTCCCTGCAGAGCCCCAATGGGACGTGGTCACAGTGCCTGCTGCCACTGTGCCACCATGTCCTCGTGTCCCTGCAGGCCGGCGGGGTGCACCTGGTCACCCTCCTCGATGAAACCACCACGGCTGAGTGCCGGCAGGATGTTGCCGTCAACCTGGTGAAACTCTTCCTGGGCCAAGGGCTGGTGAAGGAGTTTCTGGACCTGCTTTTTGAGCTGGAGCTGGCCAAGCCCTGTAAGCCTCGGGCAGAGGAGGGCAGGGTCTTCCTTACCTCTTCTGGTGCTGTAAAACCTCTGGAATGCTCTGGTTGGGAACCTGCTGGGTTCATCCCAAGGAACTCATTGGCTAAAGTTGGCTGAAGTTGGTGGAGGCGGGTGATGTGTGGTTGGGAAATCCCCGTAATTCCAGTGAAAATGAACAAGGTGCAGGGGGTGGAAATGCCTGGTGGGTGACCTGGGGCTGCTCCACAGACTTTTTCCTGTTTCACAGGTGAACCCAACACTTTGTTCCGGAGCAATTCCCTGGCCTCAAAGTCAATGGAATCTTTCCTCAAGGTGCTGCTGCCCCCAAATCCCCCTTCTCCACAGAGAGTTTCACCCCAAAGCCTGCTCTTTCCAGTTCACCATGGCTCCACACTGTCCTAAAGGGAGAGCATGGGGAGCTGTGCCTGCCTCTGGGGCAAGAGTTGGAGAAAACCCCCTAAGGTTGGGTGCTGTGTCCCCTGGGCAGGTGACAGGGATGCAGTACCTGCATGCGGTGCTGGGGCCCACCATCTCCAGGGTGTTTGAGGAGAAGAAGTACGTGGAGCTGGACCCCAGCAAGGTGGAGATCAAGGACGTTGGGTAAGGAGCACGGGGGCTGCAGTGGGTGGGGGTGCTCGGAGATCCCACCGATGGGATCTGTGGTGCCTGCAGGTGCTCGGGGCTGCACCGCGTGCAGACAGAGAGTGAGGTGATGGAGCAGGGCCGCCAGCTCCTCCAGTCCTACCTCAGGGAGCTGCTGGATACCATCGGCAAGTCAGCTCCTACCTGTCCTCCTGTCATCCGTGCTGCTTTCCGGCAGCTCTTCCAGCGCGTTGGGGAACGCTTCCCCCAGCATCAGGTCAGGTCCAAATCCAGCGGTGGGGGATGGAGGAATGGGGCGGACTTGGTGTTGCACCGTGCCATGAAGAATCTGTGGGTGCCCCATCCCTGCAGTTGTCCAAGGCCAGGCTGTACAGGGCCCTGGGCAGCTTGAGCTGGTGGGGTGCAACCAGCCCACGGCAGGGGTTTGGAACTGGGTGGGCTATGAGGTTCACAACCCTGAAGCATCATGAAGTATGGTGCCATTGGGATGGACTCTCACACATCTCGTGCCTCCGGTGGTCGTAGCACACTCAGTTCGTGGCTGTCACCAGCTTCCTGTGCCTCCGCTTCTTCTCGCCAGCCATCATGACCCCCAAACTCTTCCACCTAAGGGAGACGCACGCCGACGCACGCACCAGCCGCACGCTGCTGCTGCTGGCCAAGGTGGGACATGGGGACAGCGGGGAACAGGTGGCACTGGAGGCAATGACTCCACCATCCTGTGGTCTGCAGGCTGTGCAGATGGTGGGCAACATGGAGCCAGCGGCAGGGCGGGCCAAGGAGGAATGGCTGGCCCCTCTGCAACCCGCCCTACAGCACGGAGCCTCCCAGATGAGGGCCTTCATCACCCAGCTGGTGGGCATGGAGGAGGAGGAGAAGGGTGGAGAGGGGTGGCTGTGTGCCCCCCGCACCGCCGTGGTGAAGGAGGGGCTGCTCTTTGTGCACAAGACGCGGGGCAAAGGGCCGCTGCTCGCCTCCGCCTCCAAGAAGCTGCACTTCTGCCTCACCAGTGAGGCCCTCAGTTTCAGCAAGAGCCCCGGGGCGGAGGTAGGGGGACAGGGGAGGTGGGATCCCATTGTGGCACGGAGGGCACCGAGCACTGTGTCCCCAACGGCAGAGGTGCGGCTCCATCGCTTTGGCCAACATCCGTGCGGCCGAGAAGGTGGAGGAGAAGAGCTTTGGGAGCTGCCACGTCATGCAGGTGGTCTATGTGGATGAGGCTGGGCAGCAGGAGACGGCGTACCTGCAGTGCAAGGTGGGCTGGGACAGGGATGGGGCTGTCACCCACCAGGACGCTGCGTCACCACACTGTGTCACCGTGCTCTGCACCGCCGCAGTGCGTCAATGAGCTGAACCAGTGGCTGTCCGCCCTGCGAAAGGTGTGTGGCAACAACCCGCAGCTGCTGCACGCCTACCACCCCGGTGTCTTCCGGGGGGACAAATGGAGCTGCTGCCACCAGAAGGACAGGACGGGTACGGGGGTGTCGGGATGCGGGGTGGTGGAGAGGTGTCCCCACCATTTTCAGCCCCTCTGTCCCACAGGGCCAGGGTGCGGCAGGACACGGCACAGCATCACCCTGCAGGACTGGAGTGATCCGCTGCAGCCCGACGTGGAGGCGCAGCGCCTCTTCCAGCACCTCCACGGCCTGCAGCAGCCTCTCAGGTTGGATCCCAGAAGCGGGGACGGCCTCCTGCGTGCCCTCTGCCCCACAGCTAACCGCCCCTCTTCTCCGCAGGGAAAAGTACTGGCAGCTGATGGAGGAGGGGGGACCTCAGAACGGCCCTCGAGGCTGCGGTGAAGGTAGAGGCGGAAAGGAGAACAGAGGGAGGGACCCCCAGCGCCCCGTCCCACCAGAAGCGCTGTGCTTGGGGCCCGCTCCCCGCCCCCGAAGGTCTCACTGCCCCGTGCTCCCCCACCCCAGGAACCCCGCTGCCCCTCGAACTCCGCCGGCTTTTCGAGGCGCTGCAGGACCTGGAACACTGCCACCGCCAGCTGCCCCCCGCCCTGCTGGAGCTGCAGACGTGATGGAGCGGGCTGGGATGGGGCGGAAGGGAGGGAGAGGGGGGAGGGGAGGGGGGGGGGGGTGTGGTGCCACGCGCGTGGCAATAAAGGTGCAGTTTCGCCCCGCGCCGCGTCCGGAGTCTTTGTAGGACACGTGCGCGCAGTCCTCCCGCCCGGCAGGGGGCGCCACCACCGGAAGTGCGGGCGGAAGTGGCGCTCTGGGCGCCGCAGGAACGGCGGGGAGGGAGCGTGAGGCGGCGGGATGAACGCTCCTCCGGCTTTCGAGTCCTTCCTTCTCTTCGAAGGCGAGAAAAAGTGAGCAGCAACCAGGCTGGCGGCCGTGGGGGGGACCGGTGGAGGGCACCGTGCCACCTTAGTCCCCCCCCACGGCCGCCCAGGCTGTTGTATGCAGTGAAACATTGCCCTAACGGCCCCTGTGCTGTGTAGGATCACCATCAACAAGGACACCAAGGTGCCCAACGCCTGTCTGTTCACCATCAACAAGGAGGACCACACGCTGGGGAACATCATCAAGTCGTGAGCTGAGGAGGGGCTGGGGAAATTTGGGGGGAGGCTGGTTAAGAGTAATGAGGCTTTCCTTAAGCTCAGATACGTATTTTAATGCAGGCTTGTTCACTGCTGCTTTTCCTTTCCAGGCAGTTACTGAAGGACCCTCAGGTGTTGTTTGCAGGTTACAAGGTCCCACACCCCCTGGAACACAAAATCATCATCCGTGTCCAAACAACGCCAGATTACAGCCCCCAGGAGGCTTTCACCAACGCCATCACAGATCTGATCAGTGAGCTGTCCCTCCTCGAGGAGAGATTCAGGGTGAGCTCATTTCTTTCCACTGCAGGAAGCTCGTGCTTTGAACCAAAGGGAGGGATGGTATATCTCAGAGGTGGTGCTGCCTTATGGCAATAAACTCATCTGAGCAGTTGCTCAGAACTTCCTTGCAAGCCAGGCTCCTCCTGAGGGTTATTTATGTGCCCTGCAGGAGTTACACAGGTGCTCTGTAACAGTTCTACCAATGATTTTCTCATGATCTTGCTAGCAGAGAAAACACTGTAATTAAAATCAAATTATATACGATCTGATGCTTGATTTAGTGCCTGGCAACCCTGCTTGTGACACAGGACTTAGTACAAGATGATCTTTGAGGTCCCTTCCAACCCAACCCCCTTTTATGTGTTTGCTCGGCTGCTCAGGTTTCCATGGGTGCTTACATCTTATTTTGCACATGTTCTGGTGTTTGATATCAGACTGATGAGATCAGTGTTTAAACCGTCCTCCAGCTCAGTGACAGTTCTGTTTGTGTGCTTTACAGGTTGCCATCAAAGACAAACAGGAAGGAATCGAGTAAAATGAGCACACCAAGACTGGACTGCGCTTCTGATGAAGAATGACGTGTCTGGGAGCTGAATGCTTTATTTAAACCTTCATTCATGGCAATTACTTTCCTTTTCATCCTGCTTATTTTTGGCAGCAGTATTGGGAGGGGAGGTTTGTGTCTGCCAAGTCTTGTTTGATTTGATGGCTTAATTCACTACAATGATTTTTACTTTTCTACTTGGAGCCTTAATGCTGCTATGTGCACCAGGCTGCAGCTCAATTTAACTGTACTTTGGAGATGCTGAGTGGCAGCAGCAGATCACATTCCTGGTTTTCCATTTCAAGAAATCCAGATTCTGGCAGCAGATTTGTTACTGTGTTTTATTAAGTGTTGTTTCTATAAAACAAATGCACAAATTGTGTAAACTTACAGAAAAAAGAACTGGATGACTGGATGTGTTTAACAAACTCTGTACCTTTTGCACGTAACAGCTGGTCTAGAAAACTTCATGGTTACATGGGTAACAGTCACTAATACTGCACTATTTCAAAGCATGGGAATGAAATTCTATAACAAGTAACTATGACTTCTTCCAAATTGCTGTAATGTTCACACTAGTGAGAGCAACAAGGTAAGTGAAAGTAGGGTCTGTTATCACGTTGTTTATGTAGACTTCACTCAGGTGCTCCCCATTTGCTCGAAGCTCTGGCCACTTGAGAATCTGCAAGGAGAACAGAGTTTGTGTAGAAAAGGAACGGTGTCACTGTTCCTAAAACTTGGTGAATGTTCATTATTGCAACACCTGGTTTGACAGTTGGGCCTGGGTTGTGTCTACTGCTGGAACAGAGGGCTCACATCCAACGTGGTGGAGCTGAATAGAAAGGTTGTTCCCCTGCCTGAGGGAGGCAGGTACATGCCAGTCCTACTGAAGGACTGAAGTTCAGTGCAAGAGGGACTTGATCAAAAAGGAAAAATGGAAAGCAGCTCCCCCTCACTCCTCCAACAGCTGACTGCTGATTTGAGCATGTTTACGTTTATGGAACACGAGGTCACATCATATTTACATACAGTTAAAGCTCATGTGCCTCACAGCCTTTGTGAACGTGTCGTTGTTCAGTTACCTCTATAAGGGCACAGTACTGACCCAAAACAGGAGTGTTTTCATAGGCCAGGGAAAGAATGAGCAAAAGGGAGGCAGGAACACATCCCAGAAGCTTGCCCTTCTGCAACACACGCAGTTCTGCCAAGGAGCAGCTGCTGCTGTCACCCTCTACTCATCCAGGCAGGGAAACAGTGGCTGCACACCAGACAGCAGTGCAGGCACAGCCAGGCCGTATCATTTAACCACTGTGGTTTTTTCAGAGCAGCCTTTTCCTAGGAAAAGTCAAGCTACAGCACACGAGAGCGAACAGATTTGCTTTGCAGCTCATAATCCCTGTCACAATTGTGTGTGTGTGATTTGAAGTGGCCTTGGTCACGCTCTGGAGATTGGTTTTAATTGGCCATGAATGTTAGGTAGAGAAGACAGTAGGCATGTTCTGCTGTGAAGCTGCTCAGGAGAGCAGCACAGCTCTGTCACAAAGGGTAAATGACACCTACCTGTGTGGGTGGGATTCTCTTGTCTGAGTGTTTTCCCTTTGCAGAGCTCCACGCTGTGGTGTAGTTTGAGAGGTGGTATATCCACACACTTCCCTTCTCATCACCACAGAACACATGCAGTTTTGCTGTAAGACCAAAAGAAACAGCAGAAAAGCAAGAGTGGAGCTGAGGGTACATTGGTCTATAAAGCTGAGCTCAAGGCAGTGCTTTATCCTCTCAACAGAAGATGTCACATTCCAGCAAAGTTATCTTTCTGGCACAAAAAAAAACAATACTAAATACCCAGCTCTGGAAAAAAAAGCCTCCATTCAGACTCCATAGTCTCATCATTTTGAAAAGTGATGCTCAGATCAGGTTTCTTCACTCTTTGTTAGTCCTACACAGCCCTGGGACAGCTGCACCACACCAAGGTAAAACCCCTCTGCCTTCAGAAGTCAAGGAACAGTCTCAAGTATTTACATGCAGCAGGTGCCCATTAGCTGCACTGTGCTGCAAGTTAAGGGCTCCTGTTGCTCACGGGGGGCAGGCCTGCTATGTTCTCTTGGCCTGGGAATTAAATCCACTCCTCTGCTTTAAACAACAGGCTCCTCCAGCGAGCAGGAGACATTTGCAACTGTGAACAAGTAAACCTTGAGCAGTATGGCTGCCTCTGGTGCAGCCTTGATGCTTGGGAGTGCTGAAGGGTGCTGCCTTACCTGGGCAGGTGCTGAGTGTGAGATAGGACAAGTCTGTTGTGGACCACTCCAGTTCAGCTAGAATAACTGCAGACACTGTTCTCTGGCTTCCTTTCCCCTTACTGTCAAAAGATCGACTCCAGCTCCATAAGTATATGCATCCTGGTTTGGAGCTCTTGGAAACTAGGGAAGAAAAGGGGAAGATGATGTAAGGTGCTGAGAAGTGCTTCAAAACAGCTGGGGAAGGCAGTCCATCCGGAAAGTGGCTTTCAAGACATGGAACCTGACAGCAGCAGCAAGCACTTCCACTTCTTTTACCTTATTTCAGGATAATTGGAGGATTCAGGGGGATTCTTAGTCCCACACATGTTCCAAAACTGCAACAGGCAGAGCTATTCAGAAAGACCCACCCTAGGTCTTAGAGAGCCCCCAAATTGTGGGAACTCCCAATCCTCTGCAAAGGGCTTCCAGCAGCCCTTGAACAGCAAAGGGTTCTTCCCTCCCACTTCAGCACTGCTAAGCAAAGTCTGCTGTGTTGAGTCCATCTTTTTTCCAGCTCTGCTCAGATGTGACTCCATACCTCATCTTTACACAAAGATAAGCGAGTCTAGAAGGAAACTCCATTGAGCACAGCACTCCAGAATCTACAGTAGATGCAGTCACACCCCATTTACTTCCTCTGCGTTGTCCTTCACATCGAGGTACCTCACCTCTTGTGGATCTGGCTATCGTGTTTATACTCACCTACAACATCATCATTCAGAAAAGCCAAACCGTCAACCCTGTGAGATGTTGACATTTCTCCCTCCTCATCAGGAAATTTGAATGAGGCTTCAAAAGGCCTGGGGAAGGAAGAGTGAAATAATTCAGGTCCCGAATGAGCAGCACTGAAAATGTGCTTAGATACAGAACCCAAGAAATGGAAATCCACGTTAGTCTCATTCCAGATAAAGCAGATTAATCCCCACTTGAAATTAATTTTTGAGATACCTGGACTTTTTAATTTCCAGGAGCCTGCTTGCTTTAGGGACTGCTATTTTACTCCCTTTAAGTTTGGTGAGCCATGCTGCATTCCTGGCACAGACCTCCATATGAAATAAAGCTAGGACTACTTCTGTTGTTACAGAAAGCAACTCTTGCTCTCACCTGCTTTTCTCTTCCTTCTCCAGTTTGATATTCCACGTAAAGCAGCCTTCTTCACAGCCAGCCAGCAGGTACTGCTCTGGGCAGGTGGGCACCAGGGCAATCCGTAAGGGTACAGACAAACATTCCAG
Organism: Centrocercus urophasianus; assembly: GCF_019232065.1. Classification (NCBI taxonomy): domain Eukaryota; kingdom Metazoa; phylum Chordata; class Aves; order Galliformes; family Phasianidae; genus Centrocercus; species Centrocercus urophasianus. The sequence goes on from NW_024884900.1 coordinate 5,732,357, forward strand.
TACCAGCAGCTGGCTAAAAAGAGAACAGTGAAGTGGTGCTGCAAAGCAATAGCTAGAGCCTCCTGGACTGGCCACATCTGGTATTTTGTACCTTTACCTTGCTTTGAAATTGTAGTCACAGTCTGGAATTCCAATATCCCACAGCACAATTCGCTTGTCATAGGATGCAGCTGTAGGACACAGAAGAGGCAGGCAGTGACACTGCTGCTCGTTTGGTTCTTCTCATGCTAGCTGGCAATTCTACCTGTCAGGAACTGTAACACTAAGCCTGGGGCATCACAGAGCTCACTAAAGTACAGCAGCAGTCACTGAGGATCCCAGCTCAACACCACCTCACAGACATTGTCAGGCATTCAGTCATTTGCATTCTTGTGCTCTAAGAGGAGCAGACAAAAGGAAAGTTTGGTTCCTGGTGTCTGTTACCAAGTTGTGGCTTCATGAGAACATTAATTAGCACTCATTCAAGTTCCCATTTCTGGCAGTGGGTTCCTGTGGAGCCTACAGTCCCTACTCTCAGACAGATTCTGCTGTATTCCACACATTTGTGTTTGCATCCACAGTAGCTCCCATTGGGAAAGTTAGGGACAGATTTAAAATAAAAGACTCTTACTGTCTGTCACCCAGCTGACTGAGTGGCAGCAGTAACAAGGCCAAGAGAGTATTTTCAGTGATCAGAATGCCAATCAATTAGCATTAACTCAAACAAGACACTAACATGTCTTGTCCTCAAGCTTGCAGACATAATTTATTACAAGAGATTTTTATTAAATAAAAAAAAGCCTGAGCAACTCTGTCAAGCTCATCAACCCTGCACTAAGCATTACAGGGATGTGGTAGCTACTTCCCAATCTCTTTAGGTTTCTGCTTTTTACACTGTTGAGCTTACTCTTGTGAAGTACCCACTGCAGCTGCCCATGTTTTAAAGACATTCCACTTGTAATGGTTGGTGTAGCACTCTAACCACTCCAGGATGTGAGCAATTGTAGGCAAGAGGGACAATGCGCTGTGGGGTGCAGGTGTGGTCTGAATGTCCCTGTAACAGCTTACTTTACAGACCCAACAATGCAGCTGCAATTTGTAACAGATGGTTCATTTCCCACTGCTCCTTAAGCCTCAATCTCAGCAGCCCTGCCTGCTGCAGCTCACTTCTACCTCAGGACCCAGATAGAAATTTCTGACGAGGCACAGATTTTCATTTATTTCAAAGCAATTAAGTGCATTGCTTTGCTCATTAGAACAACAAAACCCAACAGGCCACAACATGCTGCAATGTCCCTCTTGCCATGCTTGATGAGAGCCCTGCTAGCTGGCTGCCTGGCCCCCAGCAGCCGTTCTGCCTGTCATTCTTCTTACCCGTCCCTGCGGAACGAATCCACTACTGAACGGCTTGTGGCTAGTGTGTGGCAGCCACCCTGAGAGCCAGCACAGCAGGGAGCTACCAAGCGAGAAACTGGAGCTGCTGCACCTCAGCTAAGGAATAAGACTCTGTCTGAAACAACTTGCCCCTGCTGTGTTCTAATGCCATCCAAAAGGAACTCCCTGCATTCACCTGTCCATACTCATGCCTGCGTGGTCCCAGTAAGCACTCAGTTTCCCATACCTGCTTGCAAGGTGACAGTTCCCCTTGTGAAGGAAGCCCAACCTTTTCTAGATTAGGTGCTGAAGCTAAGATTCTGAACTACTGACTTACTGAAGAGGTGAGTTTCTCGAGTTGGGCTGAAGCAGACGGTGGCAATGGGCTTTTTATGAGCCTTTATTTCTCCATAGCAGAAGTCAGCTGCCACATGAATCAGTTTGACAATCCCTCTCCTCCCTGCAGCTGCCAAGATGTTATGAGATTTCTTCCGACTGTCACTGATCACCATTGGGAGAGTTGTCCATGCAACACTGAAGAACTCCTAAGACAGAAAGAAACAGAGAACAGCATGAAAGAGAGTCAGCAGGAAGGCTGTTAGCTCAGATGTAACACAGCTGTCATGGAGCAATCCAGGTGAGCTGACACGACCATTCAGGCATAAGCACTGCGTTTCAGAACACCTTTGGAAGAACAAAACCTATCAAAACAGGATTATTATTATTATTATGTTTATTAGTCTATGCTGTCAAGCTTCCTTAGCAGCCTGGATACACACACACATATGCCTCTCTGAAAAAAACAAACAAAAAAAAGAGGCATAAAACTGATTTAAAAAAGAAAAAGAAAACAAACCAGGCTAGAAGAACTAGCAGGAAATATTTACTACCCATCTTTTAAGACCTGCCCACAGTAATCCCACAGTAATGCTTGCAACCTTCTTTCAGAATTGTTTACCATTTTGTCTATGGAATTAAAAAGGATTATGGAATTTCCATTTAATGCTTATCGTTCACATCTGCAACCCACCTCTGTAGCCACCTTATACTTCTTCAGCACCACCCCTGTTTCACAGTCGATCAGACAGACAGACTCCCCCCCACACGTCGCCACAGTTCTTGAACAACTCACAATGGGATCTGAAAGATGAAAAGAGAAGGTGAGAAGTTCACAGATAACACATGAAGACTGCCCACGGCCTGGTGCTCTCCCAGACTCCTGTTTTCAAAGGCAAAATGTGTACACAAATCTCTTCCTGACAACAGAGATTACAGCTTGATGAAGCTGGGGATCTAACACATGGGTTCTGCTGGGATTCCAGAGCCAGGGGGTTCAGGGAATCCTGCAAACCTCTTTAAGAGCTCACCTTTCCTGGGTGCACAGTCCAGCAATGGCTCGAAGACACAGGACCAGAGCTGCGTTTTAAAATCCTCGCGGCTGTTGCCTTTACTGTGACACTGGAGAAAATGCAATGGCTCTACACTGATATCCTCCTACAATAAACCATCCACATTTAGAAAATTAATTCCCCCTAACAGCAGTTTGTGACTGCCGTGGGAGAACCCTCTACCAAACACAGCAATCTGAGTTAAACCAGAGTATTTTTCAGCCCTCCTGGGCAGGTGAGATTAAGATGCCACTGATGCTCGAGACCCCTGAAAAAGAAACTGGAAAAGGTGTGCCCTGCAGACCCCAGCATGGAACTTTCTTTTCTCTTGTAGAGAAATGTGAATAACCCTTTTAAAACCCCACTGATAAGAGCTGAGAGGGAAATGCTTTCCCCCACGCAGCCATTAGTTTGATCTGAGAGCAAGTCCCATGCCAGTCCCATTTCTAAGAACAGGCTTTCAGAGCACCACCTCAGAGTGCTGGTCCATCCACTCCTTGCAGAGAATTCACTGTCTCCAAAGGGGGGCCTTCCCTGAAATTTCAGAGATTTAAAACAAAACACAGAATAAAACTGTAACTTACAATATACCTGGCCAGTCACAAGCTCCAAGATATGCAGAGCTCTGCTGACAGCTCAGTGCAGCTCCTCCCACTAAACCAAGAGGTTGAAAACCTGTCCCCAGCAGGGGGGATAAACATACCTTGGCCTTGGAGTTCTTCACTGGGGTCAAGTTAACAACCCCGTTGTCCTGTTCCTGGCTTTTCTGTTCTCCTGGCAGCTGGCTGGATCTTCTATTGCTTTGCCCTTTGGGAATCTTCTCTCCATTCTTATGTGTCCCTTCATCTCCCTGCTCAGGGGTTGCCTCTTTGGCTGGCTCATTCGATGCTCTTGCTTTATCAGGAGCTGAATCATCCTCCTCTTGACTGGAATTTCTGGGATTAGGTACCGTCTCCTCAGTTTTTGCCTGGGATCTGGACTTCTTCCTTCCAAAACGTGATTTTGAACGATTTCTTTTCCTCTTTCTGGGAGTTACCGTAACCTGTAAGACATGCTGTCAGTTTCTGCAGAAGCTTCCCCAAGATGTGCAGATGGTTTGCAAGTAAGAAAGAGCCTTGATTCAAATCCCAGTACCCTCCTGGAGTCATAGACCAGGTTCCAAAAATCAGGCAGCTCAGACTCTCAGAGCTCCTAGAGGCAGAAGCTAAAGACAGCCAGTTTGCAATTCATTTCTCCTGCCCCAGTTACTCGTGATTTACACACATGGAAAAACAAATCTGGCCCATGGCCTGAGAAGATTCAGTCTGCAGCTGTTCCAAAGAGGGCCAGCACCATCTCAGCCTGCCGTGTCAGCCCAGTTCTCTCATCAAAAATATTGCTTCCCCAAAGGATGGGTGGAGTGGGTTGGTTTATACTCATGAAATCTTTTGGGCTTCCTATGAATGGAACAGCTCTGTCTTCTTGAATAGCAACCCAACCTTCTTATTGCTGGGATGGCTTCAATCTGGCTATAAATAAGTCCCAGTTGTGGAACACAGGCTGCAGCCTAAGGCTGCCCCTACAGTCAGCACAGGGTCACTAAAGGAAACTGACAAGCATTACTGAATTTGCTAAAATCTAATTTAAAAAGAAAAGTAAATCATTAATGTAAATCACCTACCTTAGCCTCCTCCTCTGCAGCTTCCTTGGAGCTTTCTGCACTTTCTTCCTCATTCTCATCCACGTTTTCTTCTGTTTCAGTATCTGTGTTTAACTCCAGACCCAGCGAGCAAGTCAGAAACTCTTCTGCAATCATTTTCACCTTATAAACAAATATGTTGATAGATACAAAAGAAAGACAATAAGAAACCACAGCCAAACTCTGATATGCCATGACAAGAGTTGGTCTGCTGGGCTTTAAAGTATGTTCTTCCCCCCTATTCTACATGAATTTCACAAGGTCATTTCACTGATCATACTGAAATGTGCAGGCTGGTGCACCAGCACCACGCCTCTCTGATCAACCATACAAATCATGTGGATGCTGCAAACTGCCCAGGACAGACCAGAATCTGCAGATCTGCACTGCAAATGAGTGACTACAATGACCTCTGCAGATGATCACCACCCTGCAGTGCATCACACTGCCAGCTGGAGTGAACTGTTCACCTCCACATACAACAACATCAGTGGCAGCCTGCATCGCTGACTGTGTCTGTGCTTCTTGATCCAAGAACTTCACTCTGTCATGGACTTCAGGTACAAAACAACATCCCAGCAGTAAAACAAGACAAAGGAGTGATGGAAGCTGATGCACATACAGTTAAACCCTGTGTTATAGATGAAATGGTAATTTTCCTCACTAGGAGCAACTACAGTTCTGTCATTACCTTTTCTCCTTTCATACAGCTTCTTTGATGGAAGCAAGAAGATTAAAGGCTGCCATTAAAGTGATCTGCAGTTTGTAAAATTAAGTACTAGGAATACCATAGTCTTGTTAATTAGTACAACTGTCATTATTGTTTATGAATTAAAAAACAATGTCTAATGACAATCATTGCATCTTGGTGCACACTTTGCATTGGTGCTCCTGTAACTGCTTAACAAAACAATGAGAAAAAGAAAAGATACCATCCTTCTGAAAGAGTCCTCTGAGCCCAAATCCACACAGTACTTCAACCAGAGCTGTTCAGGATCAGGCTGCAGAGCCCTTGCCAGAAGAAAAGAGTGTCAATGAAAAGCAGCTCACCCGCCAGCGGGTGAATTCACTCAGGGAGCTGGGTCCATACACAACATTAGTCTGAACTGACTTCAGGAACTTCTTCTTGATGGACTTCACTTGCTCAGCTGTGTACTTCTCAGGAAGTTGGTCACGGAAGAATTCTTCCCAGTGAGCAGTAACCTAGACAGAAAGACTGGGCTTACTCAACAGTGTACTACAGAAAACTAAAGCACAACAGTACTCGTAAAAACATTTCAGCTGTTAGCCCTGTGGCTCCACTATTCACATGATGGCACTTAATTTATTTGATCAGCACTTGAAGCACAACTTCAGTGCAAACAAAATCCAGTCCCTCAGATCCAAGTTTGTGTGGCAAAGAACATGAACTCAGACCAATGCCTGATTTCGTGCTTCTAGATTCACAGCAAGTGCTCTTAAGAAGTCTCACACCATGCTTCACTGCAGAGAGCACCTGACAGGTAACTATAACAGCTATGTGACAATGGGCATCTTTGAGTTTTCTTGCAGTTCAAGTGTTGCACAAGCACAGCACACACACACCACCACCATTTATAAATCCAGATATCTTGGCTCCAAAAGGCTTCTGAACCTTGGGCACAATGAAGGGAGAATTTGTCATGAGCTGAATGACCACGTACGCAAGTGGGAGAACCATTCCAGGCATGCAGAGCAAAAGAACAAACAAGTCCTTGTTCCTGGAGCATGCTGGGAGAATCAAGATCACCCTGAGCCTGGTTTTGAACTCCCATTCCTGGGGCCACGACAAGTAACATCAACTAGATGGAGAGGTGCATGCAGCTGGTAAGGAAGCACTCCGTTTCTTCCATATTTGCATGGCAACTGAGTGACCTAGAAACTGGAGGCTCAAACACAGCCCTCGCTGCTCCTGCCCCTGTGGAGCATTCATGACAAATCCTCTTTGCTAGACAAGAATTCTCTGGCTGTCAGTTCCTGCCAGTTTTGCAGCCTAGTACTCCAACAGAGTCAGCACTATGGAAACGCAGAATGTCCTCACACTGATTGAAACTGAAGGTAGAAGTGGCAACAAATGCAAGCAGTGACCAGAGAAAGCAGTAATGAGGTATTTAAAGTACATCCCATACTGTGGCACGGTATTTAGTTACTTTGCAGGTGTTCAGAAGTGAAGAAAATACTGCCCATCTTACCTTGCTGGTCAGCTTACGGCTATTGACACGCCTCACGTGATTAGCCAGCTTGGTTATGTCCTTGCCATTGAGCAGCCGAAGATTTTGCAAAAGAAACATCACTTTATAATCATCATTGAGCTAGAAAGACAGCAGAGTTACAAAAATTGTACACATGGTGGTTGCTTCAGTTCATTTATTGCTTATTAAAATACAAGCCAAGGAAGAGCAGAACGTATTTATGTGAGAAAGCATACTTCATCAAATCTTCTCAGCGTTTCTGACTCAAATAACTTTCACTTGTAAATTAGGATTCCTCTGTAAGTTGGGATCTTCAGCAATGCAGACAAGTGCCTCGCACTTCTGCAGTACTTGACACCAACACAAGGTGGTGGTGGTGAAACTGGCCTCTGACCTGCCTGCAAGGCAGGGCATTCTGTTCACATCCTGCAGAGTAAAAGCACCGAGTGCTTTCTAAGGTGCCCTCACTTGCTGCTTTAGAATAACACATGAGAACTAGGTACAATTGCTGTTTATTTCCCCCTCTACGTAATATTTGTAAGAATGGGAAATAACTCACTGTGAGGTACACATTGTTCTCGTAATTTAGCTCTTCAAGCAGAGGGAACTGTTTCAGAGCAGTGACATCTTCCAGCTGGTTGTTGTTGCAGTTGAGGACACGCAGATCAGGCAGGGTTAGACTGTTGGGAAATTTGTCCAATAAATTATCAGAGAGATCCAGTTTCTGTAGATGCCTCAGACGTGAAAACAAACGTGGATCTAAGTCTCCAGTCTTCAGCTGCAGCTTGGACAGGCTGAAAGGAAAAGAGAACATCAGCTACCTGCATTTCAGTGCAAAACGAGTGCTGACCTTTACAGGGTCCGAGGCCACACCTTGGGACACCCCTCAGTCTGGTTTGAGAAGGGAAAAAGCAGCCTTCCTCAGTGAGAAACTGAAAACTGTGTATTACAGGAAGGATGGTGCAGGGTTGATTAGCCCATTTAGCTGAAGCCCACAGGGAACTTCCAGCACTGTCAGCCAGGGTCTCCTGAGGACCTAAGCCCGAGTTCCTCTAACAAACAGAATCTCCATCTATAATGATTAGTAAATAAAGGGCCATACACAGAAAATGCAAATAAATCAGGTACATGAACTTAGAAAGCAAGATCACTTCCCACTCGTCATCTCAGAAGCCTAACCAGCCAAAGTACGCACAAAAAGCTGAAAAGGCTGCAAGACTGAGTGTGACTGCTGTTGTGACTCCAAGCAGCAGCATCACTTGGGGCTGGGACACAGACAAGGACTGGGAGAGACTCAGCACAGCGCTCCCCTAAATGGACTTTCAGAAATATTACCCTTCAAAATCATGGCATGTAGCTGCATGGAAAAACTACTTCTAGAAATTCACTGCTTCTGCCACCTGAACAACACCTTGTTACCCAGATTCCTGCAACCCACACTCTATGGATAAATTTTCAAGTTTTCCCTGAAAACAATTATTTCAGCACAAGACAAACTAAGAGAAGTTACTTGTACGTACGTATGAAACACAGAGCTCCTCCATCAGCAACAAAAACAACACAGACACCTGCCAGAAATCAGCTAGATGAGTCACTTGGAGTGACCAGTTCTCAATTTAAAAAATATCCCACTGTTATTTACCACTTGGAAAGTCATTTATTACATTCAGTGACCTCTGAGAGAGTCTGAGCAATAAAACTGCTTTAGAGGCTGCTAAGCATGTCAGCTCACTCTCCCTTTCTGCAATGTTGCAGATAGTAATATAATTGGATTTAGAGCAAAGTGATGGAGGAGAAAATAAAGGGAATGGACATAATGCCAAAACATTAAGAAAATCCTGTAGATCCAGACCAGAAGCACTGCTCCTATTTACACTGAGCAACTGCTACCAAAGATAGAAGTGGTTTCAGAGGAAGGAAGGAACACCTCTTAGCATTAGGAAATCAGAACCCAGGAAACATATATGGTGAAGAGAGGCAGTAATTGTGGCAGCTCACTGCTCCTGCACTGAGAACACCATCTCTAATTCTGGGCTTTGTCATGATTTCTCTTATTTCAGTAGAAATGCCTGGAAGGAGGATTACCCATGCTGAATTCATCTGGAATTTTCCACAGGCCTGCTTGCACTTACTTCAGTGTCTCTATCTTTCGGAGCCTCGTGGATTTCGGAACCGCTCTTTCCAAAAGAAGCTCTGTAGTAATTTTTGACATGTTTATCTCCGTCCTCCAGCTGCAATCACCAAGCAGCTGTAAGAACTCTTCTCGTAGCCCCCCTGGGAAAACAAACAGGGATAAGAAGAAATCCTTTGCGACCGACTCCAAAGGGGAGAAAAAAACGTGATGAGGTCGGCTACTGCTTCTGCTGCTGTGTTTGAAGCGCTCTTTTTCTACGGCTGAGATGAGAATAGTGGGGCTACTCACTAAGGTGGGCGCACACCCCAAACGAGCCCACCCAGCCCTTCCCAAAAGCTCGCTCCGCGAGCCACAGGCTGGCTGCAGATGAGCTGCGTGCACCGCGAGGGCTCTCGGCGTCAAGGGCTGTGCAGTGCAGCCAGGCTCTGGCCCAAGGACGGCCCCACAGCAGGGCTTAGGATAAGCTCACCTGCAGCAACCGCGTCCTCTGGGGGAGGCGATACAGAACGCAGAGCTGCCCACACGGCCGGACTCCTTGCCGGCAGCCTCCGCGTTCCTCAAACTCGGGATTAATGACCATCCATAGCAACACCCGCAGCTCGGTACGGCCGTTTCTTCGCCGAGCCGCCCTTAATGTAAGCAACTTCTATCTGCACCCGGCACAAAGCTCTGCCCTGCCGGCCCCGAGCCGCGTCCCCCTGCCCCTCCGCACACAACAGGCGCCGGACGCTCGGCACTCAGTGCTTCGAACGGGGCTGCGGCACGGCCTCGAGAAGGGAAACAAAAAGGCTGCACCCGAACGCGGCGGCAGAGAGGCGGCAGGTCGTCCCGGGCCCGGCCCGGCCGCGTTGCGCTGTGGGCACGAGTCCCGCGCCAGCAAGCGCTCGGGAACACCGGGGCCCCCCGCTCCGCTCCGCCCGGTGCCCCGCGACGCCCCGCCGCGCCGCGGCCCGGAGCGCCCCCGGCTGCGCGCGGCACTACAGCTCCCAGCGGCCCCCGCGGCGCACAGCAGCGCTAAGGGCCCCGGCGGCGCCGCGAGGCATGCCGGGAGAGCGAGGCCGCCCCCGGCCCGGCCGCGCGGCCTGCACCGAGCCCGCGTGCCGCCCCTCACCTGCAGCGGGCCGGGCCGCGTGGGCGGGCAGGGGGAGAGAACGGCCGCGTCCCGCGCTCAGCCGGGAGGATGGAGGAAGAAGAGGATGAGGCGGCAGCGAGCGGAGGCGCGGGGCCGAGCTGCGGCTGCAAGGGGATCCGCTCCTGTCTGCTCTGCGAGGGGCCCGCGCAGGCCGCTCCGCCCACACAGGTAGCGGGGAGGGGGCGGTGGGGCGGGGCCGGCGGGGGGCGGGGCGGCACGCGGTCCTTCAGAACGTGCGGGACCCCCGCGATGGGCGCGCATCGCTGAGGGCGGCGCGACGGCGCTGCGCCCCGGACGGCGTCAGCTGCGTTCCAGCATCGCTGCGGGACGGAGACGGTACTACAGGGATGGGCTGTGCTCAGCATCCCTCGCACCTCCGCGGGCCGGGCAAGCGGTTTCCACGTTGAGGTTTTGGGGTAATGAAGGGAAACGGCTCGTTATGAGAGCTTCCCCCCTCACGTGTTTGTCATCTCTTGTTATTTCTGCAGGGGGAGGATAATTTCACTTACTGTCCGGCAACGGGCTTAGCTGAAGGCAATGAGTGCTCCCCATTTGCTGGCTGGGCATTTCCGTTCCCAGGGGTGTTTTTGGTGGAGGAGTTCATTAGCGAGGATGAAGAAGCGGAGGTGGTTGAACTGATGGACAGGGATGAATGGAAGCCCTCGCAGTCTGGTCGAAAGAAGCAGGTTTGGCTTTACAAGCACATTTCTTCTTAGATCCCTCTGCATTTCAAACCCAATCCACTTACATATTTCATTAACAGCTCTTCTTTGGGAACTTTTTCTGAAATCAATTTCAAGAATGACTTCTCATTAAAATCAGCTGCTCGCAGAAGCAAATTCCAGTTGCACATTCAAGCATTAATCATAGAATGGCCTGGGTTGAAAAAGACCATGGTGCTCATCTTGTTCCAACCCCCCTGCTATGTGCAGGGCTGCCAACCACCAGACCAGGCTGCCCAGAGCCACATTCAGCCTGGCCTTGAATGCTTCCAGGGATGGGGCATCCACAGCCTCTCTGGGAGAGCTCACACAGTTTTAGGTGAGAGAAGTAAGGGTTCTTTTTGTTTTTCTTTTTGCTTGCCAGCTAAGAAACCTAATTCCAGAGAGATTAATGTAGCCTGTCCAAGTCAGCTCCTCAGGGAAGCGATGCAGTCAACATCCCTGGAGGTTTTCCAGAAAAGGGCAGATGTGGCAGTGAGGAACACGGCTCAGTGGGCATGGTGGGGATGGGCTGATGGTTGGACTTAGTGGTTTCAGAGCTCTTTTCCAACCTTAATGGTTCTGTCATTTTGGAAACTGGAGAGGAGCTGCTGGAAGAGAACAGAACTCAAAAGCCTTGACCCCATAGGGATCATAGCCTCGGGTCTTGTCCCAGGTTTTCCTTTAATGCTGTCTTTTTTTCCCCCTCTTCCAACAGGATTATGGACCCAAAGTGAACTTCAAGAAACAGAGGTTGAAAGCTGGTGGCTTTACTGGCTTGCCAAGTTTTAGTAAAAAGATTGTGGCACAGATGGAGGCCTGCTCTGTGCTAGGTGGCTTCATGCCTGTTGAACAATGCAATCTGGACTACAGGCCAGAAAGAGGTTCTGCCATTGACCCACATTTTGATGATTGGTGGCTGTGGGGAGAACGTCTGGTTAGCTTAAACTTGCTCTCGAAAACTGTGCTGTCCATGTCTTGTGATTCAGAGGACAGCATCCAATTATTTCCTACTTTCAGTAATGAAAACAGGGAATTAAATCCCCCTGGATCTCTTACACGAACGTCACCATGTGAGAATTCAGGCAAACAGGGAAGCAGCTGCCTTTTATCCCCAAGGCTCGTCCCAAGTAAGGAAGTGACTGTTGCCATTCGCTTACCCAGGAGATCTCTGGTGGTGCTGTATGGTGAGGCTCGCTACAAGTGGAAGCACGCCATTCACCGCAGGCATATCGAGCGTCGGCGAGTGTGTGTCACGTTCAGAGAGCTGTCTGCAGAGTTCAGGGCTGGAGGAGGGCGTGAGGAGCTGGGCAGAGAACTGCTGGAGATAGCTCTTTCCTTTCAAGGGACACCGGTGTGATCAGCAAAGGGCTGCTAGAATTGTGTCTTAAATGTGAAAAATAAAAACCAGGATTTGTGGAATTGGATTTATTTCTGAAGTGTACATAAGAAACTGGGTATGCGTGGATGTTAACAAACAGTTTTTTGTGAAGGCTGTCCTGGGCAATGGCAGCTTTTATGTCATCCTGCTTTACTGCTACCTGTGCCCTAGGTCCACACGTGTCTTCTCACCCACTTCAGATTGTTCCTTGAGAGAGAAGCTCTCCAGGGGGCAGGCAAGCATCTCTCCACAGATTGTACAATGCTAAGAACTAATTAAAGTAATTATCCTTTACTGAAGATTTATACTTTAACAGTGAGGATAAGCCATAAATGCTGTGTGTGACCTGTATCTCCTGGGACAAAAGAGCTGCATTTACAGAGGGCCAATGCTGACTCTTCCACAGAGACAGCTTGGCACAGCTCAGACCAGAGACTCTCACAGGCTGTGTTATTTTCTGGTCGTTTGTCATCTCTGAACCCCGCTGTCAGCTCTCAGTATTGAGAGTCAGATTTTGGGAATAAGCTGGGCAACAGACTGCAGCACCAGTGGCTGTCGTTTTTTTTTCTTGGCACCTCCAGCAGTCAGGTGTGAATCATACCTTGTACCTAAGATTCAAGCAGGCGCTGATTGAGGGCCATCTGTCTGTTCAGAATGAACTTCTGTGCTCTTGAAAATGAAGCTGTGCTGTGGAAGAAGCATGACACACAGTTTGTATCATCAAAGCCATTCAGCATTGTCACAGATATAGAAATGATACTTTGCAATGCTGAATGGTTTTGTTAAGAAAAGGGGCCTGTTTCTTAGGTGAGATTTCAGCATCCTTGTACAGCTATATCCTGTCCTAGAAATACTTCCTTGGCACAGCACATGGTTTTTAACGTATCAGTAATGCATTCATGCTGCAGACTGCCCTCTGCTGCAGGCATTGCGGAGGAGGCAGCTCCTCAGCCCGACTAAACTAGGTTACTAAAAATCAGGTGAATCAGGACATTTGAAATGATGACTGCTGTGCTCCTTCAGGGCTGCAGTGAAGCTGTTTTAGTTTAGCCCTGTGTTTAAGCCGTTGTGGACACAGCTACACAGTGATTGCAGCAGGGATCAGCGAGCACTGCTTCCGTGGGCAGTCCTAAACTGCAAACCTCCACCCACACCCACAGCATCACTGCCTCAGCAGCAGTTCCAGCATGCCCTCTCTGACAGAAGGCTGTCACTGCAGTGAGGAAGCTGAGCTTTGTAAGAAGAAAATTCTCACGGAAATCTCAAAATTGCAATTCCTAACCTTTGTGAGGCAGGTTGGTGCCATCAGCCCTGTGCTGCCAGCACCCACGGGCTCAATAGCATGCTGTCTCCAGGCCCTCCATTGCTGCTACTGCACTAAAAGACATTGGGCCAAGCAGGAGATGGCTGGCAGACTGCTGGGGTTCAGCAGAGAGCTGGGCAAGGAAACCCATTCTGCAGGTAGGGCAAGCCTTGAGACCACATCTACCACCACCCTGCTGCCTTCTGGTGCTCAGCCTCTTCAGCAATCTGCTCTGCACATAGCAAAATACAGCAATCAACTGCTTCCATTAATGTTTGACCATTATTTCCAACATTCCCTTTTACTTTTCCATCATGCTCTCAGCTTGTGAGAATCCTTCTGGCACGGGTACCCACTGTTTCATTGTCTCAGCAATGGGAGCAGATGCTGGCTGCTGATGAATCAGTGTGCCACGATAATGAGATAAACAATATTAGTTCATTTTGTGCTCTGCATTTGTTAGCTGAATTTTTCTTTGAGATGTACAGCAAGCTGCTGCTCTTGCCAGAAAATTCCAGCCCTGCCTACTCAATATCTTCAGCTTAAAATCTGCAAATAATTATCTTGTAAGCCAGGAACTGAGGGCTTTGTCAAGATGGTTTTACAGTCCAAAACTTAATGTAGCCATGACTCAGTTACTGCTATGTCCACCTTTTATATTTTTCACCTGCTGAACGCTCTCCTAGGCACCACCTCTGTTCACACTGCAATTACAATTACAAACACATTGGCTCTGTTTGGCTTTTTAAAACTTCAGGAGAGAATGTACATGAAGAGCCACAGTTGTGCTGTGGGATATTAATGGTCAGGTCTGGATTATCAGTATTGCAGAAATTTAAGAAAAGCATAAGGAGGATTTAATTAATTAGGTGTTAAAAGTACTTTTGCCCAGTCTGTTAGTATGACAAACTTCAAATTGTAGGAATTCCTATCAGAGCTGTTTATCTTTTTAACCCAATTAGCACTTGTAAAACACGTGCCAAGAACCATTCTCTCATTAAAAGCAAGTGCACCTATTTGATATCTCCTTGTGTGTTTTAAAAGGTCGCATGTAATATCTATGTCAGCTTTAAATAACAAGAGGTAAAGCACAAATGAACCCATAGAGGATGCTGGAGGACTTCAGCTAGCTTTCAAAACAACAAAAACAAAAACAAAAAACCCCACCAGCATGAAATCAGCAAGAAGCACAAAACTTAGCACATCTGTCTGGTTTTGCTCACAGCTGAGATGCATACCTTGTTCTACATGAAGCACTGCTCACGAAGAGATAAACCGAGTGCTGGTGAAGCACACACACAGAGGTTTGTTCTCTCCTAGTGTGCAGCAGTCAGCGTTGCACTGGTGGTCACAGCCTGGAGAAGGCAAGCTCTGAGCCCTGTGCAGGGGTGTTCACTGGACGTTTCTCAGCTCAGCCAGTGTGTCACTGCAGGAGCCACTTCCTTGTCTGACATCACACAGAGGAGGCAGCCTGTGAGAGGGTAATCAGAAGATAAGCACAGGTCTGTCTGTGTTTGGCCTGAGCTGGAGGCTGTGGCTCTTGGGGAGGCTGCTGAGGAAGCTGATTTAAGGTAAGGGAAGAAGATAACAAAGCTGTGAAAATAGAGAATCTTGAAACTTTTTGTTAGTTTAGGGAAGGGAGATGGGACACGGTGAAATCCCACATAAAACCACAGAAAGGCACTAAATGGGAGCAGTCAGCCCTGCAATCCACCAGTCTCCAGCTGCCCTCGCCACCCTGGGCCCTCAGAGCCAGGAAGCCAGGAGATGCATGCTCCACCATCTCCCTCAGCTCTTCCACGTATTGCAGCACTAAGCACAGCATGCTCTGCTCTGAGCCCTGACATCATTTCCATTGATCACATGGATTGGGTCCAGGCAGCCAGGTCTAGCATAGCTCTGTTTGCATCAGTGCTGAGGCTGCTGCTGCTGCCCACCAAAGCAATGGGATGGGTTGGGACCTGACAGCCTGCCCACGTTAAAAATAGGGAGCAGGAGCTGCCACCAAGCTGGGCCAACAAGAGAACCTGACACTGCCCTGGGTGCCTGCCTGCACTCGTGGCCAGGCTGGAGTCCTGCTAACGAAGGAAGCAGCCATGGGGTGACACAAAGCTGCACTACCCCTTGCTCCCCTTTCCAGGAGGCAGCACTGCAGCACACGGTGGCATTTTGCTGCTGGCACGAGGTGCCCCGAGAAACATAAGGCCTGGGACGGGGTTGTGGCTGCTCCCTGCAGCAAGGTGAGCCCTGAGACCTGGCTGAGCTCTGCTGAACAGGCTGGAGGGATTGCCTAAGCAAAATGAGAGCTTGTGAGGAGAGCTGAGGGTGAGGGCAGCACTGCAAGGCCCCTGGCTGGTGCAGAAAGCAAACAAAGACCATCCTGGCCCCAGTGCAGGAGCAGCACACACACACACACAGGTATCCCAGAGCTTACTCCATACCTGAAGACACATCGGTGACAGACACCTGGGGCTGACTGGGACGAGGTGTTCAGGCCAGGCACGAAACATGAGCTGGTGCTGCCAGGCTGCAGGACAGCAGCACAGTGTGGAAAGGCAGGCATCTCCCTGCTGACTGATGGAGTCCTGCTGCCAGCCATGGGGCAGCAGCAGAAGCAGGGAAGATTTTCTGCCACCCCAGCACAGAAGCAGCCGTCTGGACAGGCACACTGTCCCCACTCATTTACAGATTAATTAAGTCTCTGTCGTTGCTGGTACCACGGGAGATCTTACTGCAATGCAAATCTGGACCCAACAGCAGTGAAAACGTAAACAAGTCAGAGGAAGAGGTGAGAAACTGAGTGCTCTTGTTGGGAAAAGGACCAAGAGGACGTACAGCACAAAGATGATGGGTAAGAGAGAGAGAACCCAGGTGGCAAAAAGCAAAAATACTCCCATGGAAGGGGAGAACCCAATGCCCACAGAGAAACAGAAATCAAAGCTGTGAGTGAATTGAGGAAAGCACACCATTATGCAGCTTTAAGCATGTAAACCCTCAGGAAACCACCTGAAGCCCCCGATTCCTCGTGGAGTGAGGCAATCCCTCTCCAGCCACAGATCTGCTGCCCTGAGCCTGCTGTGAACCAAATCCCACCAAAGCCTCACCAGGGCGTTCTGCAAAGCCAAAGCACAGTCTCTGCTGCATTTCTCCATCTGCTGAAATTTATTGCATTTCCATATGAGCTGCACTGCTGTCACAGCATCACGTACACACTGTGAGATTTGACAATTTCTTTATTACCAAAAAAAAAAAGAAAGAAAGAAAAAAAAAGCTACAGTACTTTCCTCTACAACTGATTTCAAACCTCCTGGGCTCCACAACGCACAGAGACCAATTACTACTGCTGTTATAGAAAAAAAATGCAAAGTACAGATATGACATTAATCCTATCTGCTGTAGCTCTGGCTTCGCAACAGAGATTTTGCTGGAAGAAGAGCCTACGTGTGTAATACTTGGCAGAAAACTCAACTCTGACTTTGTTACGTAAACCTTTAACTTTTATTTTGGTAAGAAGAGGAGGAAGAGAGGCGGGCTGCTAGGGGATGGTATGAATTTCATGACCATCCACTTCCCGGAGGACACTCCTCATTTTTTGCATATGTGCATAAGTACAGGCTAGTCATGTCACACACAACAACTATTTTCTCTGCTGCACATCAGCCAATATGGTACATGCCAACCGTGGCAAGAACAACAGATGAAAGGCACAGACACGGTGCTAAGCAACTTGTTCAGCAATGCTCAAACTCACATGTAAACAAGAGAAATGAGAGTTAGTTTCCCAAGACCCTCATCAGAGAGAGGCACAGGGAAGGTCTCGCTGGGATTTGAGTGTACTCCCCATTCTGGGAAGCTGACATGGAACATGCTGCCATTAGATTTCTCAGATCCCAGTGGAAAAAAGGGCCATCGTTAAACAGAACATTACAGACATCCGTAACGATGTCAGGAACCTACGCAGCCTGGGAGCTGGGAGATCCTGACTGCAGTGTTTGAGTGCAGAGCAGGAAATGGGCATAGGATCAGGGCCAAGAAAATGGGCTTATGTTTCTTTCAGCCCTGTGTCAGAAAGCTTCACATTTCCTAGAAGAGCTGATGACTGCAAAACTCTTTTTCTCTTGAAATACTTTTTATGGCAGTTTTTGCCCAAAAGGATGCTGCAGGATTCGCGAGCTTCCCTTGCTAAGTCACACTGATGTGCAAGTGTCTCTTTCTTTAATGCTGGAAAAGCAGCAGCCCAAATGAAACGTGATAGCTCTTTAATGGCACACAGATCTCCACTGGGTCCAGCTCCACCAGGCTCACCCTGCAGCTCCAGGTTCCCCAGAGGAGCTGCCTGCTTTGGTGCAGGGAGAAGGAAGCGGTCCTTTTCAACAGGCAAACGCTACAGCTGACAAACAGCACCAGCAAAAAATGGAGGACTGGGACTCATTTCTCTCCAGCACACCATGAAAAAGACATTCCAACAGGACATAACTGCAAACAACACAGGGACGAGTTTCTACCACTGTCTGCTGCCACTTTTCCTCCCTGAAACTCGCTTTTCTAGTCCTTCAGAGCTTCATCTCATTAAATTTCGTCACTGTTCTGTTTTAGGAATGTCCTTGTTAAAACTAAAACACCTGTAAGCCTTCCCTGGGCTCTTACTGGAAAAAAAAAACAAACAAGTGATCTTGGCATCTGTTCAGCCTAAAGTGACAGATGCTACTGAAGACAGAACAACAGAAGTCCCCAGCCCCCTGCATTTAGAATTTGTAGAAGCATGGAAAGGAATAGTGAGAAAGGAACATAAAAGCTAAGGCTGATTTCTTCCTGGTTATATGTTTATGGAACATTTGCTTTGGAACAAAGGCGATGAACACTCACAGTTCCTATTGTGCTTTCCAAACACCCTCAGGTTGGGTGCAAATACCTTCAGTAACCAGCTCAGCTCTAGAAACAAACTGCCAGTTAATTGCTGCTGCACAGACAGCCAGGGAGTTCTGACACTAAGACAGGTCCTACACACACACAGCCTTTTTGGACAGCTGATGCAGTTTTACTTTTGGCAACAGAACATCGCATTTGTAAAATAATGCAGATTTTTGGCTAGTTGTGCCAATGTAAAGATTTGACCTTGAGCTCCATGGCAGTGTCCACTTAAGTACAGAAGTGTGTAGGACCAGAGACCACAGAGTTTGAAACGGCGTTAGAACCCACAGCTATACGTGGCAGGCAATTAGCATTTACATATTTAAGCCTCCAAACAATCCACCACCAGTGTGCCCCACCATCCAGCCAAACAGGCATTTTGCTCTCGGCCTCAGCCCCCATCACACCACCTGCATGCCTCTGTCATGCCCATCTAACTGCACTTTCAGTTTGTGGAGCTCTTCGATCTCTCGGTTGTGGCGCTCCGTTTTGTGCCGCACCAAAGAGCGGTAGAAGTGAATGGTGAAGACAACAAAGATCAGCCCCACTGGGACCATGATGATGGTGGAGACCAGAGCTGCCTGCCAGCCCGCGTGGCCGCTGGGCTTCTGGATGGTGGTGGTGTCGTTCTTCAGGATGGAGTCCACGGGCAGGAACTTGATCCAGCACAGCAGCACCACTTCCGCAAGGAAAAGGAGGATCCCCAGCACCGTGGAGAAGCCCCACGCCAGCTCGATGTAGGGATGCATGCGCTCGTGTGGGGATTCGCTGATGGAATTCAGGTTGTGGATGTTGCTCACTGCTTCCACGTTAGGCAGAATGCAGGTGCTGATGAGAAGGGCAAAGAGATGAACAGCCACCAGCACCGTCGTGCAGGCGCTGAACGCGATGAGCAGCATCTGTGGGTACTTGTACTGCATCTCCAGCTGCACCTCCACCATGGCAACCTGGGGGAACAAGAACAAGAGACCACTACTCAACGGCTGCTGGTTTTCCACCGTTCAAGGCTTTAATCCAGGAAAGCATCTTTACTCAGGAAGAGCACCTAAGGGCAAGCACACACTCGAGTGTACTTTTAACAGCAGCCTAAACGGCCAGCCCCTTCCCTCGATGATGCACACACTGTCTGCAGCTTGGTCTATCTCAAGCTTTACACACACATTTTGGTGCTGCAGTTTTCCAAAATAGCAGCTCCCTCCTTGCAGCCATACGAATGGCACCAAACCGTGCAGGCAGCAGCAGGAGCTCGTTATGCAGCTCACAGCCTGCAGGCAGCCATCCCACTCACTGCTCTCACACCTTCCTCTTCTGCTCACCGCCGGCCGCTCGCTGCAGGAAGTTTCAACATGGTGAGTGCACAGGAGAGCAAAAGCAGCAGCCCTGCTGGCTGGCTGCCAGCCTGCCTACCCGGCCTCCCGAGGGAAGAATGAGAGCTACTTCATAATAATCCAAGTTAGTCCATAGTTAAAATAGCTGCCTTCTATTCTCCGAACGCTAAGTTGGTTTTTATTACAAATATGCCTGGATACAAGCTATTTATATCCCCAAATATCTCCCTTGAGGTCTCATAACTTACTGAAGGGAGGTGGATGGCTACTGGCTTACGGGCACAGTGACAACTCCATTCTCTGAGTTCAGAAAAGCAGGCTCCTATCAGCTAACAAATCTCTGAAGCTGTTCATTTTAAGTTACTTTAATGAAGCAAAGTATGAACAGCCATTCCAGGCTCTGTGTAATGATCTGCACCATTCACTCTGGCATTACTTATAACATTACTTAGGCACTGGGAAATTAAGTTGTCCCTGCTGGTGGCCCTGAAGAGGATTAAGGAGCATGGAAGCAGTGCTGTCTTTCCTGCAGTTAACTTGAAATCACCAGCAGCCCAAAGGAGGGAGCAGGTCAGGTCTGAACAGATCTGCTAGCTGCAGGACACAACACGTGTGTGGGGTAGGAAATGGCAATTGCAGCATGCCCAGGCTTTATTCCTACATCAACTACAAACGATGTAAGAGACGCTAAGAACACTGGAACAGTTTTTGGGCATTCCCAGCCCCGTGTTCTGGTGAGGAATATGTGGTTGTGTTTTTTTGTTTGTTTGTTTTGAGAGGTTCCTGTTAGTAGCTCCTGTCACAGAGAGGGGAAAAAAAACACAGGTTTGGCTTCACCACCATTGCAAGGAAGGTCCATGGAAATAAAGCATACACCACACTGCCTTAAAATCATAGTATTGCTGAGGGTGGAGAAGACCCCAAGCCCAACCTCAGCCCACCATGCCCACATCCTTCAGTGCCACATGTCCACAGTTCTGGAGCAGCTCCAGGGATGGGGACTCCCCTCCTCCCTGGGCAGCTGTGCCACAGCAGCACTGCCATTTCTGAGAAATGTTTCCTAATATCCAACCTGAGCCTCCACTGACACAACTTGAGACCATCACCTCTCATCCCCTAATCAGAGTCATCTTGGTTGGAAAAGACCTTGAAGACCCCCCACATCCAACCATCAACCTGACTTGTGTTCCTTTTCCAGTTCCCTGCACACAGATTCGAGGAGATCAGACTTATCCTCTGCTGCAGTGCCCTGCATGACACACCTGTACAGCACAGCGATCGTCAGTCAGGCTACACCAGGCAGGAGAAGCTGCAGGTGTATCATTCATTCCTAAGGGTTCAACCACCCAGCAACACAGCATCCAGCAAGCTGAACAGGAACTGTACCAGCATGTTGAATCCATAGCTTTATATCAGAGCTGAAAGGCTGGCTGATGCCAACATATCAATTTCTAGCTGTTACCCGTCGCATCAGCAGCACTTTGCAGCTAATTGGATGTTTCCTCCCAGACAAACCTGTTCCCTAGGGCTGGCTTCAGCTGTGCAACACGATGAATTTTTAACACTGACTGATGGTTCAGTAAGAGGTATTTCATAGAAAAACATCAACAATCCAGATAGGGCAGCAAGGCAGAAAAACAGTTTGTTTAACACAAACAGACAAGGTGAGCGAGCTCTATTGCTTTACCCCATACAGATTGTCATGTCATCCTCTGACCGGGATAAGAGAAAGAGGACAAGCTGACATAACCCATTTAAAAGCCATTAAGCATGCTACATGGTCTGTCAAACTATTAATATGTCACGTTCAATACAATTATACTCCTCTGTGATAGCAGCCCCCTCTGCTTTAACCTCCTTGCAGAAGCCAAGGTATCAAGGGATTGACTCTGCAAGGCGCTGAGCACGCTGCTGAGCAGCAGAGGATTTCAGCACGGGCTTAATGTTAAGCTCAAGGATTGCCCTGCTGGACCTCATGCTTGTAGGTTTGCTAAAGGAGCGTGTGCTCTGAATTAAGCACAAGTTAGATGATGGGCTGTGATGCTTTTCTCTCATCATTTCTTTGTAAAGATCACTGGAGCCCAGATTGTCCACAACAAAGAAGTTGCTCATCTTGAGAAATTCAGACGAGCACAGATAGTATCACACAGGAGGATAACAAATGGTTTCACATAGAGCACGTTACATCCACACAGATGGTTCGGCAGCCTGTGCAAACAATCACTCCAGTAGATCTGTTGGGCTTTTTTTTTTCCTCCTTCTTCTTTTCCTCTTCTCTAAACCAAATGCACATCCCGTAGCAATTAGACAAGCGCTGCTAGTGGGAACAGCTCTTCTTTCCAAGCATGGAAACGAAGGAGATTTCCCATGCTCCCTCTCAATCCCCTTTACCTGCAGTCTGCCCAGGGAGGCTCGTGCAGCCATGCAGCCCCTCTGTGCAGCACTGGAGCTGGAAGCAGCCACATCCTCCCGGCCCTCTGCCAGGAATACCACAGATAGCATCGCGTAACGAGGGAGGTTTGCATTATTCTGCAGCCTGTCCAGAAGGAGCTGGATCAAAGCCACTGCCTGTTGATTAAATATCCATCAGCTTGTGATAATTTTCAGCCAATATGGGTCTGGCTGGAATTGCACACACTGACAGGGAAGTAAATAAAGCAATAGCCAAGCCCTGTGTGACACCTGTTTACATGCTATGGGCACACAGTGCTGCACAGGAACCACTTAACTCTAAATAACTGCACCACTTTCATCAATAGCCACTTTTAGTCAGTGTCCACATCCTAAGCACAAGCCTACCAACCTACAGACAGCAACAGATGCATCACCTTCCTCTGGAAGGCCAGTGTGACCAGGCTGCTGATAAAGAGAATTCCTTACTGCAAAAACACCAGTTTCTGAGAAACACTAATTTGGGATGTACTTATTGTATTAAGCTGATGGCCTATGAATAATACTACACCTATTGTTAGAGACAAGGCAAAGGGAGCTCCCTGCCACCAGCTCTAACATGTGCCCACCTACTGCCATGCTTTAATGCTGCTCCACTTTGGGCAGCAACAAAACAGAACTCCCCACTGTAATGCTAAGGAGCATTCACCTGCTGGGGGTGGAGATGCAGGAGTGGGAGCTTAAAAAGCCCACAAAACTCTACAAAACATAGAAAGTTCCCCAAGCCTGCCCATCTCCTCCATGCAGCTCCCTTACATCACATCCTGCCCTCTGCACGTGTGTGTTCAGACCTCAGCAGGAGCTCACTTCCTGGACAGAAAATCTCTGCAGAAGAGATTTCACTCTGGATAAAACCAGAGGGGAGAGGAGGAGGCTGATGGCATCACAGCTCAAAAGCCTGAGCACCACACTGCTATCTCGTGGTGTTTATTTACGTGCTCCCTGACACAGCTCTGACCTATGCAATAGTTCCCAGCTAACACCCAAGCATAGAGCACAGCAAGGACGAGGGATTACTCCCAACAGGCAGCACTGACAAAAATACACTCAGTTTGGCTCCCTGCAGGCTGCACAGCCCTCTGACGTTGTGCCCGAGGCTGCGGGGCCTCTCACAACACGATCTCCCTGTTTGTGCCATGCAAAGTGCTTCCTGGCAGGCTGCCAGCCAGCCTCCACCTTATTACAGGCACCACGTCCTGAAAAAACATACAGAAAATGAGATTAGGACCACAGCTGTGGGCAGGTGCAGCTGGCAACACCTGGCCTTGGGGCACTGCTTGGATACGGGGCAGCTCTCGGGATCGTTTGCAGGGAGGGGATCAGTGTTTGCAAAGGGCTGGGAGGATAACTGGGAGGTGTGGGCAGCTCCTGTATCCACACTGTCTTGGGACAGCCAAGCACATCACAGCACACCCTGCTTCTTCACAGGGACAGAACACCAATTAACAGAGATTTGTTCTTGTTGTTACTTTTTCATAATCCAGAAAGCGTTCCTGCAAAACCAACGTACCATTGCAAATCCAGAGAGCAGAGCAGAGGTTCTGCTGGAGGCTTTCAGCTTGGCTCGGCTCAGGTACAGCTTCCTCCAGGACAGGGCCTGAACAGAGTGGTGGTTGGAGGTCACCAGCTCCAGGTAGCTGCGGCGCACCCAGTCCCGATAATCCATGCCCTTGGTGCCAGGCTCAGAGCAGCAAGCAGGGGTGGAGGGATCCACTGGGACGTTCAGTTCAGAACTCATCATGAGGGAAGCACTGCGGAAATAAAAAAGCCGTGGTCAGGACGAGGCAGCAGACAGGATGAGCTGCTGGAAAAGCTGTGCTGGAACGAGGCTATCCTCAGTCAGTAGGGAAATGATGCACAGAACCACCTGCCTGCTAGAACTGATCAAGAGAACCAGGTGGGATTGCAGAAGGAAACCTGGAACTGCTCCAGCGTGATCAGGGAGGTCACACAGCACCCAACTTTACATGTCAAAGCCAACATCTCTCAACTTTCCCCTTTCACTCCTCCCCACTCATTTGTTTTACAAAAATACACTTTGAAAATACGGTCACCATCCTATTGTTTGGTTTTTAAGTTGGCAGTTTAATGTCACACCGCATCGTGCATCAGCTCCAGATGCATTGCATTAATGTACCAGGGTACATCCAACTGAAGTGCCCAGGGCTCACTCTGTGCTCCCTTTGGACACCAGTTTTTCCATTCACCTATTGCTCAGATCACAGAGGCACAGCTCTTGCCCAAAGCAGCCACGGAGCTGAACGCTGCATGGGGTTAATGAATGGATCTCCCAAGCTCCTGCAGCAGAAACTTCCCCCTGAATCTCCAGCAGCTCCCTGAAGGAGAACTGATCAGCCCCAGCCCCACACCTGTGGGTCACAGGCACCGTGCTGTTTGCCGGAGCACAGCTCCAGCCCTGCCCAGCTCCCCGCCATATGGTGTGGGCTTATCAAGTCATGGTTGCCAGGAGACTGGAGGAAGCAGCCGAGATAAAAAGCACCAACTGCCCCCAGCTCTGAGCCACACTGCTCAAAAGGAACAGTGACCAAGGCTGCAGCTGCAAGCCAAGCACTGTGAGCTGTGAGACTGCCTGTGAGTGGCAGAATTACGGCACTGCTTCCTGTGATGGCATCCTGTATATGCAGAGTGGGGGTGCTGGCTTTGTTTTCGCTGGGACGCCGACAGTCTCTGCGCTGCCATTTGTTTTCATAAAGCACACAGGAATTCAGCATGTTGGAAACATCAAGCCCGGGACAAATTCCATTAAAAGAAACACGAATTCAGAGGTTACAAGGGGAGAACAGGAACATCCAATCACAGCTGCTTCTTTCCTTAGAAAAATAAACTGAAAATACCACAAGGATGAATTTTTACTCTAGAGCAACTCCAGAGATGTTCCCAAGTAAGTAAACATCTGCAGAAGGAGACCCATGGAACAGCACTCACCTGGCTGCCTACGGGCATGGAGGGGCTGCAGGGGGCTCCGGGGGCTGAAACACAAAACCAAAGGAGCGTTTTACACTCACGGTACCTTCAGCTGGAAGCATCCTCACTCTGGAAGCCCTTTTCAGGCAGCAGTCTGCAGCAGAGGTGAGTTATGGGGAGATCCACGCTCCCGCCTTGGAAGTTACAGGTTCAGAACAGAAGCACGCGCGCTGGTGGGGCTGCACCGCGCCGCACAGCACGAGGCTGCAGGACGTGCCCGGAGGCTCTTTCTCAGCTCTGGCCAAATTCGTGCCAGGTCACCGCTGCGCCAAACCGCCGCTGAAGACGCAAGGCGCCGACTCGTATTGATGTCGGTATCCCGCGCAGCGCCAGCCCGGAGGAAGGGAAGCCCCGGCAGCCACCCGCATCCGACCTCCGGGGTGCGATTTCTGCACGGCACGACTGAGGCAGGCAGCCCGGCTCCCAGCGCTCGCACGGCAGCCTCTCCGTGGGCCTTCAGACCCCGCCCCTCAGACTCGTGCGGAGCGGCGTGCCGGTGCCTTCCTGCCCCGCGGCCAGGCCGGAGCCCCAGACGCCCTCCAACCCTGGATTCCGCCGCTTTGAACCCCTACCCGGGTAGAACGAAGCCCCCTCCCCCCGCCGGGCCGGTCTCCCCGCTCACCGCTGCTGCCCGCTAGCCGGTTCGGGCGCGGCGCCCCGGGAGCCGCCGGGTACCGGAGCCTCCGCCGCCTCCACCGCTGCCAAGGCAACGCCGGGCCCCCGCCACGTGACCCGCAGGAAATGGGGGGGCTGTCGGTAGCCCCGCCCCTCGGCACGTGATCGCAGCCACATTGGCCAAGGCTACGCCAGGCCCCGCCCTCTTGCCGATAGCCCCGCCCCCTCCGAACGCGTACTGCTGGGGAAGCCCGGGCCGGTGGATGCTTCATTGGGTGCGGCGATCCCAGCTCTCCATCTTTGCACAGAGAACGTACCGGTAGCACGGGATGTAAATGCGCTTTTATTACGGTTACTATACAGCAAAAGCCTTCGCTAGAGGCAGTGCTGAGCGCTGAAGGAGCCGCCCTTTGTAAATGAGGGCTATGAGAGCTGCTGCTATCTCCCTGCATTCCTCCTCTGTTGACTTAGCAGGAAATCCCGCATAAACCCTTCAGAGGAGCACGGGAGGGGGCAGACTACGGGAAATAGGAAGGAGCTCCTGCCCTGAAAACGAGATAAGGCAGCAGCGCAGTGCTCCAGCTCAATGGCACAGCGGTGTCATCCTGATAGCATCAGTACAGGGGAAGGGAGGAAGCAACAAAGGAAAACAATTCCTAGAAACGTGGTAGAGAGACAAACGTATTTTCCTGACCGTGCTTTTCATCTCTGAGATAAGGAATACCTCTGCACGGTCACAGCACTAACGCTGCTGGCTCCTGTGGAAGTGGGGCAGCCCATCAGGTCCCTGGTGACATCTCTCCTTTCTCTGATGCAGACCGACTCCTCTGGAAAGAAATCCAAAGCAAGAACTTAATGGAAGCAGGTCACGCTCCGGGGCTGTTTAAAATCTTCACGTTACTGCTGCTGTATCTGGAACAAAAAGCAACTCCTGAATTGTTCTTTGTTTTACTGCACTTGGGAGCGCTTCCATTTTTCCGCTCCATGGATGATGCTTCTCCCATACAGATGTCACAGCACCTGTGCTTCGTCTTCACACCAAAACTTCCCTCACTCATAAGTGTCTTTGTATTCTGGAAGACCACCACAGCATGGCATGGTATTATCAGAACTCAGAGCAATGCATACCAAATACAGACCCTGCTGCTAAAAGGATGGCCATAAGGCAGACACCACCCTCAGCAACAGATTCTCTTGGCTTCTTATGGGTTTCACATACAAACCAAGCACTCCTCGCAAATGCAGCACGTGAATAATTCAGGATGGGCAGCACGATGTCCTGAGGAGCCAGGGCAGGGTCATACAACCTGTGTTTAATTCACCAAGACCAACTCAAGTCCATCTTCTTCCCAACTGCAAGAAGTCCTCGTGCAGCACACGTCTGCTCTGCTTAATGCCAACCAGCACTGATTTATTCAGCTCAAAAGCCTGACAAGCTCACAGGCAGAACAGTCTTTGTTTATTTGCAAGGCTCTCAATTTCCCTCCAACCAAAAGCCAACAAACACCACAACGTGGCTTGTCCCACATCACAGATGCATCAACAGGGCATACCTACCCAAAGGGGATTTGAGTGAAATAATTCCCCTAACTCAGCACTTTACACTGTGATAACACCAAAACTGTGGGACATCCAGTCTGTATCTTAAGCACTACAGAATGAAACAGTCACAACTTACCCAAAGCACGTGGTTCTACCCAGCTCCATGTGGAGCTCGAGCTGGGGTGCTATGGAGGCACAGGGGATCTAATCCAAAATGGCACTTGATGACATCTGCTCCCCCACTGTCACAGAAATACCACTGAGAAACCACAGCATAAAGCCAGCACAGAGTGCCGGATTTCTGGCAGCACTGTTCAAGGACTAAAAACTAACAAGTGATTCCTTTTCACTGTTTTTGCTTTAAATAATTTGGCATTAACAAGCACTTGAGAAGAAGTAGCGCCACATTCCGGATGCTGATGCTGTGTGATGCGGGCACTGCTAGTTCAAGATGCACTGAAAAGACAACAACCTAATTTACAAATAAAACCATCAATGCATTTGCTTTTCATTTAAGCATCAACAAACATACATACAGATTATTTTTTTTTCTTACCAGAGAACTCAGTTCAAAGCAGAGGGCTCAACAGAGGGAAAGCCAGGTGTCACTACATGAAGCTTAACACAAGCAATGCCGTTCCATTCCAACCCTTTCTGCTTTGCAGATTTGGAGGTTTTACACACACAGTCTTTAGGAAAACCTTAATAATGATCAAATCCAAAAGCAAAAAGTATATGAAATGCAGCTGTCACCTTTTTCCATATTTTCACGTGCCAGACCGCTTGGCCTTTCTGTTCCTCCCTGCAGCATTGCAAACACCTCTTCATTGCACCAAAATCCTCTTCAAATAAAAGAAGACAGAACAATCCAACACATCCCTTTTATTAATTTAAAAAACACGGAAGAAAAGTAATAGGGAAAGTTTTAGCAATAGAAAAGGGATCTGGCTTAAAAATCTATAGAACTTGTCTAGAACATAAACTGATTTCTTTGGGTTAGAGATGACCCCATACAAATCCCCAGATTCAGAACACTCACAGTGCATGACAGCCTGGCTACAGACCACTTTTCTATTTCAGCCTGAACTCTGCCCTTAGATTCAGGTATCTGATTGCTACCAGCTTTGACAACATCAGATTATGTAGTCCTCACAGTAATATTTTCCTTAAATGGTAATGGGTGTGTTTTAGTTTTCAGACAGAAAAACACTCTGGGCCACGTCAGAAAGAACTCTAAGGTCACAGAGACTTATGGCTGACTCGTTAGAGCAAACAGAGCAGACTGCACAGCAGTTATACAAGCAATTAAGAAAAAAAATCTCTTATTTGGCATTTCTCTATTGACATCTCTCGGGCCTGCGATGCGAAGGTCATTCACCATTAAGCAGATACAACGTTCACCAATGGGTTCTGCTTGGCTGAGATGAAAGACTTTCATGCTTCTGCATGTAAAGCAATGAACGGTGTTTCCTGCTGTCCCTCAGAAGCCTCATCCTCTTCCCATCACAAAACTTGGTTCCTCAGCATCATCTTCCTTCTCTTCCTCCTCCTTGCAATCCTCTTCGTCATCCTCACTGCTGACTCGCTCTTGAGACTGATCAGACTCTAAAAACAGAAACCATGAGCACTGGTAACATATCCATGTCCTCCTCATGTACTTCACAACAAAGTACAAACAGGCATTAGATCACAATGATTAGTACCAGCAGATAACATGCCCCACGTGTCCTCTGTGTGAAGAATCTCACAACAGTGAGTGAAGCCGAGCTCCGAATACCAAATTCTTCCTTGGAGAAGCAGTCCCTTACCTCCAACACTCAAGCTGCATTACCATTGTGACAAGCCCAACATTAAAGAACTCCACCTTCTATTGAATGCTATCTCAGTCAGAGGTAGTCAGGTGCTAAAGTCACAGATTATCTCATTCCCAATCTCACCTCTGCGTGTTGGCATGAGCTTTCAAGTATCACAAAACATTGCTAAAGAATGCACACACCAGGAAGCTGCCTGGCAGGCTCCACGTATTTCAGCGTCTATCCAGGTTCACAGGAACTCCACAGGGTGCCAAAACCTTTAACAGACTGTTAAGTTTATTACAAGCACAGGAACCCTTTAAGGTAGGTGCCAGATTAGCTGGGTTCACAGAAAACCAGTGAAAGACCAGAAGAGAAAACACCTTTTAGAAATTAAATAATGCATATGGAAATTAGGTATGGCATAAAGAGCAACCTGGATCTACAGCCATAACAGCTGTCACACCCCTCCTACCTCCCTGTTTCTCAGGTCAAGTCAGCTCAGGCTCTGACCGCAGTGTGTAGGATCAGTGGTGCGATGCCACCGTGTGGTGAAGTTCAATCCTGTCAGTTTGTGTTGGACTGTAAAACTTCGTGCCAACCCTTCTTCTTAACAGTTTTCCTTCACAAAGGTGAAAGATGGCCACAAGTCCTATTTATTTCTTTACGCAAATGCTTGCCTACCAGGTCTGACAAGCACTTCAATTACTTTGGAAAAAACTCTCAGATCTCAAGGCACACAAAACTAGTCAAAGACAAGCCTGTTCTCAGCAGACTAAAGACAGCTGTATGCGGTTTCCAGCTTATTTATTTGGTTTTAAAATAGAGAATCACAAAGTATAACAAGCAAAGAACTGTTCTAAAGACAGAGGGGCTCAGAACCCGGCTCCCCAAAGATGACTTATTTTACGTGGCAGTCCTGTAGCACAGAGTCCTGGCTCCTCCCTCTCCCAACCCCCCTGCAGAGCCAGGCATTCTATTTCGTTAAGCTCACACTCAGATTCTCCCCCCACTCACAGTTTATGTGCAAGCAGCTTTTAAAAACAAACCAGACCAAAAGCACTCTGCTACATTCCCTTGCTGTCACAAGTACAATTAACCTAATGATTAATCTATCCTCCCACATCTACATGGGAGGCTGGCAGTGGTTCAGCTGAAACAGATCCAAACAAGAGCAGAAATAAAGTAGAACTGTCAGACAAGTTATGTTCTACCACAATTACCAGGAACTGTGTTAACTTCCCAGACTTACTGTGATCAATGGGCTCGGCTCTTTGAAAAATTAAGGTAAAGTTCACTCATTAAAAGGAAGCAATGAGCATCCAAACATTTGAACAAACATCTGTTCCGACACCACTGAACGTTTATTTCCAAGACTGCAGGAGAACAGAGGCAGAGCTTATTTCTACATGACATGAAATAGTTGTGTGGAACAGATGGCACCAAGGTGGCTTAATTTCTTACATACATAATCATAACTTGGTTTCCTGTTGTCCAAGCCGTGCATTTTTCCCCTTTTTCTCAGGTGCATCTAAAAATATGGCTTTCAAAGAGGACTTTGGACAGATGAACAGAAGTATCACACTTAAGACTCAGTCCTATCCATGAAGAATGCTTGGTGGGAGGTGGGATAAGCCCTCCTAAGGGTTATTAGAAAACAGAACTGAGACTTGAAAAAAGAAAACTAAATCTCACTGACCTTTTTCCTGCTTCTTTTGTTCAAGTTTATTTTTCTTAGCTTGCAGTTTCTTCTCTTTTAGCTTCTGGCTAAAAAGCAATGAAAAAAGACTCACATAAATCCAACATTGTAAAGTGTCTGCACACTGTAATTACACACTGATTAAGGACCTATTACAGACATCCCAGGAAAAGACTTCAGAGAAGTGCAAATTTGGTCTCAACAAGTGGTAGCAAATCTACATGTAAGACCAACAGAAACTTTTCTGTGTTGGCTTTAGTCCTATGGATGCAACTATAACTGAAATCATACGATAAACAAGGATCTTCCAGAACACAACACAGGAGGAACAAGAATGAAACTGTTCCTACATTTTAGCTACTCAACCTATAAAAACGTGGAGAAAACTTTATCAAAATCCCAAGCTGTTGGAATTCAACACTGAAAAAAGTCATTATCAGTAATCTGCTTTAAATAATAATAATAATAATAATAATAATGCAATATACTTTGATCTTCACCTTCGGCTGTACTTAATCATTGGAATAACACTGGGGATGATAAGAGGAGATTTCAGTTCTGTTACCTAACAAAGACAGACAGGCAGTGTAATGGCAGACACCAGGCAGAGCAATCTGGGACTCGTGTTCCCCTCACAACACAGTCAGAGGGTTCTACAGAAAGACCCCAACACCACACCTGGGAGCTCAGGAGAAAAGAAAGGTGGTGAGATACATCAGGGGCCTCCTGCGTGCCACAACTGCTTGATACTTACACCATAAGACCATTCAATGCAAGAAGGAGGTGTTTACGTGTTTGGGCAGCATTTCCTGCTTGAACACTTGTTCTGCTTCTCAGCCAAGGAAGAAGCAGCAGCCAGATCTGACTTGCTGGCCATCTGTTGGACCACATTACATGTAAAGTAAGATGGCAGCAGTGTTTGTGTTGTGCACATTTGTGCTAATGTGCCAGTGAGTCACTTTTCATAGGCCTTTCAGCAGCAGCTCTCAGCTACAAAATGCAAAATGCTCATTCTCAAAAAGACAAGAGAGAAGCTGCTGAGGGTCAGACACTGGCAGAGGTAAGCAGCAATGATATCTGCTATTTCTGAAAGGCATGGCAGACTGGAATGTAACATCTTACATCTCTGCTAATGATTCTCAGACCATTTCTTCTGTTTCACTTTGCCTAAAACGCATGGGAAAGGAATGATTTCATATTTCTTATTTTTTCTATTTAACTTAATAGACAGCCAGCACATTACTGAGGTAGGTAGAAACTGCTACTGACTTTAACAACACTGCACAGCCTTTTCTATACCCATGCACTGAACTGGGCTAGTCACACTGGCAGCACGTCATGCACCATCACACCCTACTACTCCTAATCCATACAAGCATCCGTTAAGCAGCACCACTTTCGCACTCGAGTTGCTTGATGTCTGCTGCTACAGACATTTATGTAAGCCAGACGTGTGTACAGAACTTTCCTGACATTGCTCAAACAAATACACAGTAAGGCTTCTTGCAGTCAGTGTGACAGTGTCAGCAAAAGCTGCTCAAGCAGCCAACGTTATCTTGCTTGCAACGGCACTGAAAATAAAACCACACCAGCAAAGCGTGTCAAATTTACAGATGCCTTTACAAACCAATGACATTAATGAAATTAATTTATGCAGACAGATTTCTTGGCTGATTGATGCAGACACAGAACAAGAGTATTTATCCAAAGGATGTAGCTGCAGATGAGGCACAGGGCATGAGGTTTTCCATGTCAAACCTCCCGGGAGCAATCTGCCCTTACCGCTTCCTTCTGCGTTTTGCTGTTTGCTCTTCTGCAATCATCTTATTCCTCTCCAGTTTCTTCTGGAATTCCTCATCTAGTCTTTGCTGTAATTGATCACATGTTATACTTTGGTCACAACCTAAATTAAAATACTTCTTTTCAAAATCATGTCCTTTTAGGGAGAAGTCCTTTAGCAAAATACAGAAGGGAGCTCTGCCAGATCTTGTCTGGCTGCTTCGTTAACAAAACACATAATTCTAGGGAAGACTTGTATACAGACAGCATTGGTAACCTGCAGCCTGAGCCAACCACTGAGCACTTCAGAGGAAAGAATCCTCAACAGAACAGATGAGTGACACTGGGCTTCTGCCCTAAAGAATGTATCAATAAAAACAAGAGGATAGTCTGAGACACAAACAGAAACATGTGAATTAGAGGACTCATTTTGGCCAAGAGAGAATATAACAACAATGCTCCCTGAAAGAGGAGACACTCTTAACAGATCTGTATTCTGTGTGCATGCAACTGCTTCGATGTTGTCTGTGCAAGACACTGGTATTAGGGATTTCATTTTATACTTAGAGACATTTCTAACAGCTGCTAAAGCATTCTCAAACCCACATGAGAACACAAAGATTCATCTGTCGTTTACACATTAGGATCTCTAGTGAACAGAAAAGATGGGGGATGTCTGACACAAAGCATCAAACGTTTTAATGCTGACAAAAGACACCACGTGTCACATATTCCTTTGCTGTGTCTTTTGATGAGAAGTGGTTTGGAACTGAATTGTTTGCACATGATTTTATAAGGAAAAAAAAAAATAGCAGTGGACACCAAATGCTTATGAGAAAAAAAAAATAGAGTCCTGCTGACCTTCTCAGCCATGGCATCCATGAAATCCTGCCTCTGGTACTCTCGGCGCCGAAGATGCCGGTACACATGAAACTCCCCACTGCCAGCTCCAGCACTGGAACCTGCAATAAGGAGGGGTTTGTCTGCTAGAAGATAATACACACTGGATGCTCACAAATTACTACAGCTAGATGCTGGGGGGCCGGATATCTGAAAGTGCAGTGTACAAAGAAAGTCTATTAACAATACAGTGTGTCTGCATTTTATACAGGAGCAAACAACTCCCAATCAAAAGCCCAAGTGAGCTGCAAACTCTTACATTTCAGTGCAGTTTCTACCAGTCAGGACCAACAGCAATCACCATATCCTCTCAATTACTCCCCTGAAGAGAACTCAGCCTTAGCTGGACACAGAAGCACAAGACCTCGAGTTAAATGCACACCCTGTTGTCTCCTAGACAGGGGTGAACTACAACATCCTGCTGAGGCTGCCTCTCACTGATTCTCCCCATCTCATACAAAAAAAAAAAACAAAGATCAACTGAAAGGTGATAAAACCGACTGCATTGTTGTTTCCCATATAAAACTGACTCCACTGACAGTTTTTGTACGTTTCTTCATGAACAAAATCCCTACAGTTTTCTCTTCCTAGCACCAATCTACATGTTAAAGTCTCAGAGGAGCTTTCAGTGCGGCACTCATTCTCACCCTGTGTCTCCTAAGCCATTTCTCAATGCAAAGTACACAAAAGCACTCTTAAAAGAAGACACCTAATAATTAAAACACGAGATTGCAATAGGGCACTTTGATACCAACAGAATCCCAGCACGTCAGGTGCTCCTAAAAAAAAACAAAACAGCTCTACTGAAGCACCTGGCAAAGCTATTTATTTGAAAAACCTATGAGGGAATTGTAATAATGAGAACAGTTTACTCAAAAACATGTAAAACTTTTAATCTTAGATCAGTTATTCTGAAATATGAACAAGCTGGCCTTTGGGAAGGATCAATAAGACGAAGATTCCAAAGAATCTGCAGATCTACATGCAGATGCACTTTAGACTACAAATACTAACCCTAATCCCTCCAAATAGAAGTGTAGGCAGAACACTTGGGCTGGATTCCCTCCATGGCTGTCAGCTCCCTAGCTGACCATGTGCTGTCACATCCCTGCATACCTCTGCCTCTCACCACCCAAGATTCAGACTCAAATCAATTAAAAGAGGTAATTCACAACTGTAAGCTTCCAGAGCACTTTCATATCTGTGGAAAAGACAATTTACTTGTGCCTTGTGATCACTACAGCACAAATTACTCCTTTACATGTAGCTTGTCCACTGGAGCGCCACAGGTTTTGACTTTGATTAAAGCAAGGCCCACGAACAATGCAGACATTGAGAAAACAACTCAAAAAGCTCATTTTATACCTCTTTTCTCCAACAAAATGATTGCCAACGGGAAATCACCTCCAGTTTTTCTGTTAAATAGTGTCTAAGCTCAAAATGGCTGATCCTACAGTTATCTGAAGAGCAGTGCCTTTACCCATCACATCTCTGACAAACTCCGGGGGAGGCCGTGGTGCCCACTCATTCAGCTTCTCAGGAATTGGTACAGTCTTTTCCTGTAAGAACAAACCAACCATCAGCATCCTCCGGGGGCAACACCTACAGTTCTAACACAGGATGGCACGTGCATGCCCGCAGCCCCTTCCACCACAGGACAGACCCCAGAAGGAGCACAGCTGTGGATACATCTCCACTGACAGGGAGCAAGCAGAAAGCAGGAACCAGAGGACACCTCTCAGGACAAGGGTCAAGACGCCTCATTAGAGCCCAAGGGTTGAGATTTCCCACCAGCTCCCGGGAAATGCACAGCAAGAGGCAGACATCGGAGTCCCGGGCTGCCCCATTGCCCGCAGGGCGCCTCTTCCCTCACAGCCCAGGGCGGGACGCGAGCTCAGTACCCGTCCCTTCGCGGCCGCAAGCACGAAGCCGGCCAGCTTCCCGACCCCTCACCGGGTTCCTCATGAGGCGCTCGAGGCGGAGGCGCTGTTCCTCGGCGGCGTTGCGAGGAATGACGAGCGGCTGCGGCTCCTTGCGGGGCCGGGGCGGGCGCGGGGCCGAGGGCGCCGCCATCTTCCCGTCCCACAGCGCCCCGCCCACTTCCGGCGTCGCCACGCAAGACGATGGGCGTGGCCGCCACGATGGGAGCGGCCTGTAATGGCGGCAGGCCTGGGCCCTGCCCTTCTGCCAGCCCGTCGCAAACTGCTCGGAGCGCCTCAGAGGAGGTGCAGGAGGCAGCGTGGGCTGCGTGAGCTGTGCCTCAGCCTCCTCAGGGCTCGGGTATTCGCTGTTAGGGAGGCCTAGGATGTGTCATTAGTAAATGCACACTGCACAAGTGATGCCCCCTCAGGCATGGTGAGGGCTGTGAGGAAGGAGCAGGCGGTGCGCTGTGGCCTTGCTGGAAGCTGAGGGCTGCTCCGAGTGGCTGCTGCTGCTTTCTCCAGCCCCACAGCAGAGCTCGGCAGATCTCCTATCACCCCACTGCCCCCAGCGCTGCACCCAGTGACCCCACACCCCTGTGGGATCTGTTAGCAAGGCCACTCCAAAATCCGTCACACTCCAGGCTCTGTGAGGAGAGAATTCTCAGCATTTTGCACGGACACCCTGGCCCCAGCCAAATCCCTGCCCCGTGATGGTGTAAGCGATACGGTGCTTCCTGGTGCCTCCCGGCAGGGCTGCAGCACCATCTGCTCGTGTCACTTTGGCAATTAGCAGGCTGTGCCCGCTGGCAGCGAGGAGCTGCAACACAATTCCCCGTGGCATGGACTCACAGTAATGAGGAGGGTCGCTGCCTCATCTGTGCTTAATTAACACAGGGGCTTTGCCCAATCAGCATATGGACCAGCTGAGGGCTTGCACACCCCGAGCTATGCTTGCCTGGAGGAATGGAAGCTAGAGCTGGCTGTGATACAGCTCTCTCTACAAGCCAAATTTTTCATCGAGCTGCTGTGGCCATACAGAAATGGCATGGCATGTGCTGGGGCTGCGTGTGCGTCAGAGAATTAGCTACTAAAGGTCAACGGTGATGGAAGAAGAGGGGCATCGGGCTTTGTGTCTTTATGGAGATAAGCTGGGGCACGGAGCTGGGCGCTGGGTTGAGACAGCTCCGTGCTGTGCATGAGGAGAGGGGAGAGAAAGGGGAACGCAGAGGTTGGGAATGGTTCCATCTGAGATTTATGGGTCATTTGTATTGACCTGAATTTATTAAGCCCACATGCTCTTCTCTCGTCCGTGAAGAAAATCAGAGCGGATCCACAGGTTCAGTCCTCTCTTTGTTTACAAAAGACTTTTTACCTCTGCTGAGGTTGCTATGGAAATGGCTCTAGTTTATGCCTCGTGTTTGTCTTACCAACCTGATTTATAAAAGAATGGCTTGAATTCAGAGCTGGCTGAGTTCCCAGCTGTCTGCGCTGGCCCTGGAAGGCATCCCTGCAGCCACAGCCCTGGCTGCTGCCATGCAAACATCTTCCTCATGCTGTCTCCCAGCTTGTGAGCTCCTGTCTCTGCAGCTCTCCCAGCTCGGGGTCCAAAACACAGCTTCTGAAAGCGGGGGTGTGAGCAACTGTGCCAGTTGCTGCTGGAGAACAGCAAAGCAGTGATGGCCAGACACCACTATGGCTGGAGGGCTGCAGGGAGCAGCTGGACACCTCGATTCTCTTGCCCAAAGCGTGGCTTGTGCTGACAACGACTTGCAGCTCTGGGAAACGACAGGCAACTGCCTGTCATCGGACAGAGCCCACGCAAACAGCACGGGGAGACAGACCTGCAAGTAACACCCTCCCAAATGGCACACCTAGGTGTGGACCCTCGATGTACACGTGTTACTTTTGAGATGCATCTGGGGAAGAAAGACGAGATTGTCACTTGTGTCAGACCAAAACAGGATGGATATCATTGCGTCACTGTAAAATAAAAAACCCTTGAGCTGGGATCTGGGCAGAACTGGGCTTGCAGGGGACACGGGATTTGCATCAGAGCAGTTCAGTGCAAAGCAAACAACAGTACTTCCTGATGCGTATCAGAGAAGCTCCTTTGTGTTCCAAAGCAAATGCATTCTGAGGTGTTCTCTTAACAAAAGGGATCCTTCCGGAAGCGCAGGGAGCTGTGCACAAAAGCCCTGCAAATCTATCAGGTAGGAGCCACTGCAGACAGCTGAAACACCCGAGAAATGCGGGGGGCTGCACGGCTGCAAGCTCCACATCTTCCTCCTCCTTTACGGCATCAGCCAGCATGCAGCACACCGCGGAGCAGCACCAACCTGCCCAGCCCACACTGAGCCCACTCTCCCGTTTTGCTGCTACATCTCTGTGTGCAGTGCAGAGAGCAACCCAGCAAAAGGACAGGAACGCACGTTTTCCAGCAGAACTAATGCCGTAATTAGGCAATTCGCTAATAGCCGAGGTGTGAATGGTTTACGGGGAGGCAGGAGGAGCAGCTGTCCTGCAGACACAGCCCTCACAGCAATGAAGGGCTGTCAGCTCCCCAGCTGGCCAGGCCCTGATGGATGGGCATCTAGGGCTGGTTAACAGGCTCCAGAGATTTTTGGGGAGGGAATGTTTTTGTGAATGGATCGTGATGCAACCGTGGCCTGATTACAGAGCTGAGCAGCTCTCCCCACCCCCAAAAGCCATGTGTGAGCTGTGTCTGGAAGCTGTGTCTGCCATGCTGCCGAGCTGTGACAGTGCAGTCTGGAACCACGTACCGGTTTTCCCTGGGGATCCTCAGCAGAAAAGAGCACGCTAGGAAGATGTACGGCAGCAGAGCATGAGGCACTGCCTGCCTCCCTTGGGGATGGGGGTTGGAAAACATGTATGGGGAACACTGCTGCTAGGAGATGCTCCCCAGGGCTGTTAATTCACTTTTATCTGCTCCGCTCCAGGGTTGAAGGCGTTTCAACTTACACCGGCAACACACCAGACAATGAAAATGACAGACTGAGAGGAGAGGAAACCCAGCCCCCCAAAGGCTGGACGTGTCCTCCACCTCCCTCTGCTCAACCGTGATAAAAAATGCCCCCTCCTCCCTCCTCAGTGTGCCAGACCCACTCTGCTGGTCAGTCTGTGCCTCACCATAGCTGCCTCAGGCCAGCAGCGAGGTCTGTACGCACGCTGCATGACAGCATCCTCTCTCTTTCTACACAGCAAAGCTCCATGCTCGTGTTCTTGTGCTGTCCTTTTTGCAAGTGGTTTTATTTTAAAACTGGAACTTGAGTTCTCCATTTGTTTAACAAGTCCCCTTTTTTTCCTTTTTTTTAAATAAAATTAATTTATTCTACAGAACAGTAAACTCTTCCAGACTCTTCCCTATTTACAAATGAACATGTTTGTTTGCAGATCGCTGCTCCCCCCACCCCTCTCCTATCCCGTGACGCAGATGATGACAAATCAGCCAACATGTGAAGTCCTCTAAGGCAGTGCTCCCATCCACCGCCACCTGGGGACTGTGGGGAGAACAAGAGCAGTGACATCTGTGCCACAGCTGGAGGTCCCCACTCAATCACTGTGTATGTAAAGGGAGTTTGTGTTAAATCCAGCGACACAGAGCATCCAGCTTCTCCCTTCGTGAGCAAGGAGAAATGCCCACTCCCACCGCCCCAGCCTTCACATAGGGAGGTGGCTACTGGCAGGGCAGGGATTGAGGGCTTGTGGTTGCAACAGTGGGAGCTCCCAGCCCTCAGCAGCCCAGAAGGCAGCTCTCAGCTCTGGAGGAAGCTACAAGCCTCAAAGACAGGCTTGTAGCCTGTCTTCTTGATGTAGAAGCTCATCCCTGCCTGTGGGAAGGATGAGAAGCGACTCCAGAGTTGGGACACACTTTGCTAGCTCAGGAAAGAAGGCACCTAACAAAAAAAAAATCTGATCCAAACCAAAACCAGACACCAGAATAACTCTTCAGGCAATTCACTGGGGTTTGAGCTTGGCTGTGGCTTGACTCTTACCCTACATGAAGAACACAATCCCAGCAAGCAGCCTGGCCCCAGCATCTGTGCTCTCTCTCTCAGGTCTCTGCAGTGCAGGAGGGAGCTCCTTTTCATGCTGGAGATGTGCTGCAGGGGTCTGCTCAAAAGCCACCATGCTGCTAACAGGCAGAGACAGCACATGGTCCCTGCAGGCAGCGGTGCTGCCACGTGGCACTGGTGAGGGCAGGGTGGCACTTGAGCAAGGGAAATCCCAATGCTGTCAGCCCAACCCAGTCCCTGTGTTCCACCTGCACAGCCACACAGTTCCACCAGGAGCCACACTCCTTTCATTCTCTCTGGGTTTTTCAATTTCTATAAGAAAAAAAATAAAATAAAAATCTTCAATAGCATCTACTGAAGGTCTGTAGTGTTTGCACTCCTGGGGTGTGCTGTGGTGGCAATTTTGCTTCCAGCCCTGCACCTGGCCTCTGTCTGAACCCCCTGGAGATACCCCAAGTAAGGGCTGATGTGAGTGGGGCTGGTGTTGCGTTTTCCAAGGTTTGCCTTCAACGATGGCAATGAGTGCTGTGGAAAGGAGGGAGAAGATTGCTGATACCTTGTAAGCAATTCAAGGTTTCAGAAGCAAAGGAGAGGAAGAAAGGGAGCATTCAGGGAGTCTCTACAAGGAGAAAAAGGACAAAGGAAGAGAAAGGGCAGGAAAGCAGGGAAAGACCTTCCTCCAATGAGATGCATCAAGCTTTGGACAAAAAGCCTTCTCCTGGCAGAGCATGGGAAACTTGTGCCCCAGAGACGCACAAGGATGGAGCTGTGCTGAGCATGGGGCACAACGCCTATAGGCACACAGACCTGTGCCTACGAGGACAGCTCTGCAGGGACACTTCCATCCCCATCCCAAAATGCCCAAACCTCAGTGCTGGGAGAACACTTGGTCAGGAGGGAAAGGGAAGGTGCCGCAAGCTTCAAAACAGCACTGATGCTTCCAACCTCGCACCCACTCAGTGCTGCCAGGTCCAGCTGGGCCATCACACAGGAGCAAGGAGGATGTCCTCGCCCCGGTGCTGGTGGTGGCAGTGAGGCTGGTGCAGCAGCAATGGGCACGGTTGCCCCGTGTCCCCCCATCATCCCGCCCCTAAGGGGCTCAGTAGAAGGAGTATTGGTTCTCCACTGCCCGGGTCCGACTGCGGGCACCGTCAGCATCGTGATAGTCCTCAGTGCCGGTGGCAGCAGGCTCCGGCCGGCGCTCAGCGCTGTCACTGCGGCTGCGGGGGCCCAGGGCTCCCTCCAGGCGGTGGTAGGGCGTGGGGACGGCGGGGGGCACAGCCACCCCCTCAGTGGGTGGTGGGACTGGCGGGGCGGCGGGCGCCGTGCTGCAGAAGTAGTGTGGGGGTGGTGGGTCGGTGCGGCAGAGCGGCGGCTGTGGCACGAGGGCTGGCGGAGGGCCAGTGTCTGCAAGGGAATCATGGAATATCTCAAGTTGGAAGGAACCCACGGCACCACTCAGAAATGAGAGCATACGTCTGAGAGCACCGTCCAGATGCTAATGGAATGGGGAGCTCAGCCCCTCTAAGGGTGCCTGGGGGATGGTGCCTTCCCAAACCCGTTCTCCCCATCCTTCACCCTGTGCACCCCAACCTTCCCTGCCTACCTTCTCCATGCCCCAGTGAGCTGTGCAGACCTCTAACCCTCTCCTATTGGAGCCAAGGATCCTAAGGAGACTCATTTATTTTTGGGTGGTGTTTTTTCTCAGAAAGAGTGGTGATGCAGTGGCACAGCTGCCCAGGGAGGTGGGGCAGTCCCCATCCCTGGAGGTGTTCCAGAACCATGGAGATGTGGCACTGAGGACATGGGGTGGGCTGGTGTTGGACGTGGGGATCTGAGAGCTCTTTTCCAACCTGAATGGTTCTACGATTCTGTGGTTCTACGATCCCAGCCCCAATCCTCCCCACCAGCCCCAAACCCAACACGGCCCCAGCACGCACCGGGCTGCAGGCTCTGGGCCACCACGTAGCTCCGAAGCGTGATGTCCGCAGCGCCGCCTGACTCCAGCGGGATGGGGTGTGTGTGGAAGTGCCTCAGCATGTCGAAGATGCTCTGGAACCAGAGGTGCTGCACGTGGCACTGCCCGCTCTCGTTCAGCGACAGGCGGAGGTGCTGTGAGGACAGAACAGGAGGTGAGCTGCAGGTGGAAGGCCCCAACCTCTCTCAGCCTCGCAGCTGCCCGAGGTTGGCTCATGAAGTCACCCACCTTGGCTTTCCCCTGGAAGTTGAAGGTCAGCACGTACTCCCCTGGCCGTGTCTCACTCTGCCGGATGACGAACAGGCCGTGGCTTCGGGCACCGCCAAACAGCACCAGCTGAGCCGCCTTGATCCGTGACAGCGTCCCATGGAACCAGGGGAAGTCAGAGAGGTTGATCTCTGTGTCCACTTCGCTGTCCTCTCCTGGCCGCAAGCACCACTGGGTTTTAGGGAGCATGTAGGCATTGCCCTCTCCCAGCCCCAAGGATGAGGCAATGTGGCCACGTGCTGCATTCCCCCAAGCAAACCTACCTGCAAGGTGCGTGCTGGCTGTGGGTGCAGACTCCAGTGTCTGCAAGAAGCTCTCCAGTGGGACGTGGGCCAGCAGCTCCCCCACGGAGTCCCTGCCCCGGCCATGGGGTGTGGGCATAGCAGTGGTGGTAGCACTGTGAGCACCGGGCAGGGCACATCTATCTGGCAGCCTGTGCACATCTGGAAGGAAACATTGATGCTCTCAAGCAAGAGCAGGCATGCCTCCATGACGGGGGCTAGCACGAGGACCCAAGCTCCCAGTCCACGCTGCCTGACAGGAGCTGCCCCACACACAGCAGAGGTGGCAGCAGCAGACACATCCCGACCCCTGTGGGATTTCTCACCATCAGCCAGGAACTCGCAGCTACAGGAGGACGCCCGGCCCGGCAGGCAGGCTCCCTGAGCACAGGATGCCAACTCGATGTCATCCCCGCTATCCCTGGTGGGAGAGCACAGAGCAGAGGATCACACACTACACACGTGGCATCGCCCCCTGGAGAGACTCCTTTTGCTCCAGCCCCACCATCCCAACCAAATCCCAGCTTCTCAGCCTCAGCCCTTCCTCCCAGAGCACAAAAGAACCCGCAGCACTCAGTGCCATGGGATGGGGCATGGTGAGAAGCTAATGCACCACACACCCAGGCTGCCCCGTGCACTTGAGCACCATTGTTGAGCAAGCTCCCAGCTTGCTCACAGCCTATTTTTATCCACCCGTGGCATTCGGGTGCTCTTTTGCTTAACAGCAGCCACGTGTGTGCCAGCAGCCAGGAAGCGGCTGCGTTAGCGTAAGGGCTCACGGGGGAGCTGCTGAATTATTTAGTGGCCAGTAAGTGAATCAGCCACTGGGAGTCATTCAGCTGCAGCCACTTTAAAAAAAAGAAAAAGAAAAAATAAATAAATAAGAGTAGAAGGAAACCAAAACCGACAGAGCTCTGCAGAAATCCCGTTGCTGGGTGCTTACGCAGAGGTTTCAGCTCGGTTCCTTGGCAGGAGGACTGAGCGCTGCATGCAGGAGCTGAATGAAAATTCATTCTTGGCACAGAGCGCGCGTGGCAGCGTATGAAGCGGCTCTTTATTATTTGCTGTGGAGTTCATTATTATTTGCTTTATGGCTGTGTCTGGAGGCCAGCACGGGGTTGTATATATTTAAAGAAGCATACAGCTGAATTTCCCCAGCAAAAGGCAGCTTTGGGGACAAGCTGATGTAGGGAGGGGGGCACAGGAGGCAGAAGGGAGCTCCCCAAGCTCCCATCCCAGCTTTGTTCAGGGCTCTCACTCCTAAAAGCTCCCTTTGGAAGCCATGGCAAGAAGGGCAGTGCTGGTGCTCCCTGGGGGAGTGTGCCTGCAGAGCCTTCATTACGGCACGGATACTGGGCTGGAAATAAAAGGGTGGGAGGTACGGCTGATACTGAGTGCATGCTCTGTAGGGTACAGCTCTGACACACAGCAGTTGCTGACTCTGCCTCCAGATTTTTGCCCCAGTGAATCAGGGACTTTCTGCAATAAGCCGGGCAGCAGAAGTTGCATCAGCTGGGGTCTGTTCCAAGCCATTGGTCTGTGAGGGCTGCCTACCAGTACTACCAGCCCACCACTCTCTCTGGGCTGTACAGGGGAACTTTTCGCTTGCTGGAACAAGACAATTTTCCTTTCAACAAAAACATCGTGCCTGAATGGTGCCCAGGTCATGTCCTGACCGAGTGGGGAGAAGGGGGTGCAGTGTGCAGGGGGAGCCCAGCCATGCCCATGAGCCTTACCCAGGGTCAATGCAGTCCTGGATATCTGCCACCCACGAGTGTTTCTGCAGGGAGTCAATGGTCTCCAGGATGTACTCGGCACCGTTCTCCACCTGGAGGTGAGTCACAACAGTGTCAGGTCATGTTTAGAGTCCTGCACCCCCCACCAGGCAAAGCCAACCCCATAACACAGTGGGACAGCAGCCACCTCCACATCTCCGTACTGCCACTAATAACTCCTTGCTTGGAGGACACTGAGACGTCTCCATCCCAGCAAAGGGATGGCAAGGGGTGACCCAGAGATGCTCAAAGACTGTGAACCCAAAGGATCTGGGCTGCTCTGAGGCTGGGAAGGGTGCAAACACCATATGGCAACAGGGGGGCAGTGGGCACCAGGAGATAGATGCTGCTGCCCCATCCTTCCCAGACCCCCTGCGTGACCCTGAGCTGGGAGGAGCCCTGGCTCTGGGAGGGTATCGCATTGCCAGCCAAGAGCCTTCTTGCTAATTAAATTAATGGCATACAACTGAATCACTGTCCTGAAAATAAACAGGGAGCAGTGCCCGGGGCGAGCAGCACCCGGTCCCCTGCCATGCGCCAGCTGCAGGGGAGCAGCAGAGCCCCGTTTTGTTTAACCAACGGTTTGCAGCTTGGGAGAGCACAGTGCTCCTTCATGCACAGCATGAAAGCAAGCAGAGCATGTGCAGGGCTCGGATATTTTGCAAGCACTGCTTGTGCAATGGAAAAAATGCGTGTGCTCGGTGTCTGATGTGCGGCGAGAACGCACCGTCTGCTAATTGCTGGGTGACTGAGCATCATGGGGTCCAGCGTGGTCCCTCTGCATGAGGCAGGGGCTTTCCCACCCATGGGTGAAGGCTCTACATCAGTCCCAAGTGCAGAAGGCAGCAGGGGCTGCTCCCCAGCCCCTGTCCCACCACTCTGATCCATGCCCCAGCACCGAGGGGGGCGCCAGTCCTCTGCAAAGGGCAATAGCAACAAGCAACAGGAATGAGGCCCAGGGCAGAAAGTGAGCCACGAGGGTGTCAGAAACACACCATGAAAGGGAGATGCGGGAGGGAGCACAGCAGGAAAGGGGCAGCAGATGATGCTGAATGAGTCCCTGGGGTTGACTCAGTGCTTGATGCCTCACAGAAGAGATCGATGGCAA
This sequence comes from Centrocercus urophasianus, assembly GCF_019232065.1. Classification (NCBI taxonomy): domain Eukaryota; kingdom Metazoa; phylum Chordata; class Aves; order Galliformes; family Phasianidae; genus Centrocercus; species Centrocercus urophasianus. The sequence continues at coordinate 5,777,005 of NW_024884900.1, forward strand.
TCGTTTAACCCTGCAGGCAGAATGGGGCAGGAGCAGGTTAGAGGGTAAACGGGGAGGGGATAATTACTGAGAAGGTGGGAGCAATGCTGGAGTCAAGGCAGTGGAGGAAGAGCAGCAAAAGGAGGCTGAGATTTTACAGGGATCTGGAAACCATGATCAGAAGAAATGATGAGCCATATTCCAAGAGCAAACACTGATAGTTAATGGCCAAAGCAGAGGAGATGCTGAGCTCTGTGCTCACAGCCCTCACAGCCCCACTCATGCTGACATTCAGCAGTGACGAGGACAGAAGGAAGGAGGAGAGGATGGATCCCTGATCAATTCAGAGATGACACCACGCTGCAGCGTGCTGGAGGATGACGCAAGAACTCCAATGAATGCCCTGATGCTGAGAAACCAGCTTTGAAAGAAAAAGACCCAGGCAGCTCTACCTCAAGGGCATGGCGCTGACGCCAGCAGGGGAACCACGGCTGCAAAGTGCTTCTGCAAAAAGCACGGCAGGGTTAGGGCAGCTGATGAGCTGCTGTGAGTCAGCGGCATCCTCTGGGCATGGAGACAGCCAGAAGATGCGCTGGGGCTGAGGAAAGAGGAAGAGGAAAGGAGAAGCGATGCAAGGAGAAGCGATGCTTCCTGCTCACTCCGGGCTGCTGCACTGCCTTCACTTTGAAGGGGGACCAACATCAACAGGGCCTGAGGGAACAGCATGGAGCTGCGTCAGGGGAGGTTTGGGCTGGTGGTTAGGAGGAGGTTCTGCACCAGAGGGTGTTGGGCACGGAACAGGCTCCCCAGGGCAGTGGGCACAGCCTTGAGGTGCTGGAGTTCAAAGAGCATTTGGACAGTACTCTCAGATGTGTGGTTTGGGTGGCCCTTTGTGGAGCCAAGAGCTGGACTTGATGATTCTTATGGATCTCTTCCAACTTGGGATATTCTACGATTCTGCGGCTGGGGCCATGCAGTGCACAGTGAGAAGATCCCTGCTGCCACCCACCCCATGGTGCTTCCCAACACTGCCACCTGAGCCTGGGATTTGCCACAGAGGGCTGCTGCCTGTCAGCAGGGAGCATTCAGTTAATTGCATTGTATGGAGAATGCTTTCTCTGGGGTCTCTAGCTGAGGATGGATTCAGTCTCTCTGCTCGCATCCCTTGCAAGTTATCTCTGGATACCCATTTCAGCACTCTTGTAGTGATGAGGTAAAGCAAAACACGATGGCAAAGCCAGGCAAACACCAGGGAGGTGGGGGAGTCACCATCTCTGGAGGTGTTCACAAACTGTGCAGATGTGGCACTGAGGGACACTGTCAGTGGGCACGGTGGGGGTGGGCTGGGGTTGGACTTGGGGATCTGAGGGGTCTTTCTCAACCTTAATGATTCTGTGACTGCACCTCAATCCCAATCTACCTCGGCATCAGGTGGATGCTGTGTCACTATGGGAGCCCCAAAGGAGAGCACAGCATGGGAAGGCAGGGCAGTAGCAGCATCAGTAATGCTGGGGCAAGGAAATATCCCTGGGGCCAAAGCATCCCTGCAGTGGGGTTGGATGTGGGGCTGGATGCCCACCGCTGCCCCTACCCTCACCTTCAGCACAAAGGTGTTGTCCTTGTCAGGCATCTCCAAAGGCATGGTGGTCCGCACCTCGATGATGGCTGACAGTGGGATGCTCACCTTGGGCTTGGAAGCCTGAAAAAAAGAAATAAAAGAAAAAAGAATGAGAACAAACAAACAAATAAATCAAATCAATCAATAAATAATAAAAAGTCTTCGCTCAGTCGAATCAAACTGTCCCAGGGGGGAACGCAGCTCTCAGCAAGGCAAGATAGCAGCTCAGCCCACACGCTTGTTACGGGGGGGTGGGGAGATAAAAGAAAAAAATTAAAAAAAGCATTGATTTCCCTCATGTGCCTGATAACTCTGAGCTCTTTTAATTAAATGAAGAAAAGGCCTGGTGGAAGATGGGGAAGTTCATGTGCTTCTCTGCCAAGCCTCCTTGCTGCGGCACTGGCATCCCGACGGGGCTGGTGATGAGCACTGGGCTGCAGGTTACCAACAACAGGTTCAGTTCCTATTTTTTTCTTTTTGCCTTTTTTTTTTTTTTTTTTTTAAAAGGGGAAAAAAGCTAAAAGCTGAACTATGAGAACAGGAACTGTTCCTTTCCCCTCTGGGATGTTTCATTTCCACCTCTGCGATCCGCAGCACCACCTCCACGTGTGCTACGTGGGGCCCAGCACTGCTGTGTTCTTCCATCCGCGTTTCCACCAGACAAGGTGAGAATGGCAAAACCCAAACTCCTCATTCAGCAGCGGGCAGGGAACAGCCTGCTCCTGAGGAGTCTTCCTGCACCCCGTGGGAAGTGCTATTAATGGCCACGGGGGCATCTCTGCAAGTGTATTTTCCCCTTTTTCTAAGCCTTTGGGCGCTCAGAACAACTGTCAGGGATCCCTGGGCTCATTGCTTCCCACTGAAGCAGTAGTTAAGCAGGGACATGATGGGATGAGGGGAGAAGGAAAGGAAAACTGAAGACAGAGGGCTGTGATTACAGCAGGCTTTCCTTCCCATGGCATTTAAATAACATGAGATTTCTATTCTAACACATCTAGTAAGGCCCCAGGGAATCACTTACTATTTGCCCCAGGGCTGCCAAAGATGAGCACACACAGCACAGATGAGGCTCTCTAAGCACAGGGGAGGGCTGGGTAGCACAAGGACAGTTGGACATTAGGAAAATCTTCTCCTGAAGAGTGGTGATGCAGTGGCACAGCTGTCCAGGGAGGTGGGGAGTCCCCATCCCTGGAGGTGTTCCGGAACCGTAGAGATGTGGCACTGAGGGACGTGGGCAGTGCTGGTGGGAGGTGGATGGTTGGACTGGGTGATCTTAGATGTCTTTTCCAACCTCAGTGATTCTATGATTGTTCCAAATGAATTAACAGTTTGAAAATAAAGAGTGCCGAGACCAAGCGTGGGACCTCCTGGTGGCACGTGGAGCACTCTGCAGAGTGTTGGGGAGAGCAAAACCTCCTCATGTTCAGGACATTGTGCATCCCAGCATGGCAGTGAGCTTCTCTGCAACCACCAATGCCTTGGGCTGAGCCAGCAGGCTGGGCTTCAGCACCTTTCCAAAGATCACTGGGGATGAGAACCGGTGCTTCTGTGGATGGGACCCATGTGTGTGCATTCATGTCTCAACGCTCAGCACCACACCTCCCCAAACCCACCAAGCACAACTGCTGCCTCAACTTCACCCCAACACTTCCAAGGACCTCAGCCAGGCCTTACCTTGGGAGGGACGTAGAACTCGAGCAGGAATCTCTCCCCTTCCACCTTCACGGCCTTGCGCAGCAGGAGGCGGCACTTCTGCCACTGTGAGCTCCCCACACAGTTCGTGTCATCGGCCACCATGTAGCGCAGCGTGCCCTCCCTCTGGATGTCCACCAGCTCCACCTTGGAGGACTGTGCCTTGGACAGACGCAGCTTGTGGGTCCACTTCTCCCGGGGGTCACCGGGCTCCTTGCCCCACGGCTCCCTCTCGGTCCTCCTGGTGCCTGGAGCCGCCTCGGCGCCCGGCTCGGGAGAAGACCTTCGGTGCCACATCTCCTTCATGCCGTCCACCACGCACAAGCTCATGTTCCTCAAGGAGAAGCCCTTCTTGAACTTGGGCTTGGCGGAGGCGTGCACGGAGACATCCTCCGAGCTGCGGGACTGGCCATAGGAGGACACTTTGCGGGCCTGCGCCTGCTGCACCGGGCTGAGATAGCGGCCGGCACCCAGCGGGGCCTCCATGCTGTCCAAGGACTCGGTGGACGTCTCCTCCTTCCGCTGGGCCACCTCCCGCCCGTAGGGCACGTGGCAGTTCTGCAGCCCCACGAAGGGCACGATGTTGTACTTGGTGGGCGAGTCGGAGACAAACACCCGGCTGACCTCCACGCTGAAGATATCCAAGAAGTTGGCGGCGAAGTGATGGGAGAAGGAAGCCTCGGCGCCCGGCGTGTCGTAGTGCGGGTTCTCCTTCAGGAACTGGCAGAACTTCTGGGCGAAGTCGACGGCGGCCGCCTGGGCGTGCAGCTCGCAGAACTCACGCCAGTCGGGGAGCGGGGAGGAGGGCTCCTGGCACAGGGCATCGCCGTTCATGGCTGCCCCATTCCACCTGGCGGCGGGCTGTGGGCAAGGGCACAGCGTCAGCATGGCCGCGACGGCCCCCCCCGCAGCTGGTGCGGGTCTGCAGCCCCAGCACAGAGGGAGAAACGCTGTGGGAAAGTGGTTTTGTGCCCTTTCCTCTCCCTCTGCCGCACTGGAACCAAACGTGGCCCTGGCAGCGGCCATAAATCGTACTTATTTTATGATTATGACCCATTCAAAAGTGCCATTGATTTCTCATAAAACCACCGAGGAGTCTGTGACCGGAGCAGCCCGGGGACCTCCAGGCCCATCATTAGACCCCACAGCCTCAACAGAAAGCCCCGGGGATCAACAAGTCCATGGGTTAAAGGGAAAAATCAACCAAGAAAGCAGAGCTGGAGCCAGCAGGAGCTGAGCAGAGGTAAAGGCCAGACCCACGTTGCCATGGGAGAAGCACCCAACGTCACCAACCTCTGCCCAAACTGTCAACACGAGTTGGGAGTGTGAAGCCCGGCTTTTCCACTGCCTCGCAGTTCCCCATGTGCTTCTCTGCCCCACTCACACAGCAGGGAAATCCCCGGCCTTGCAGTTAGGGATGTCTTTGAATTTCCCCAAGAGACAGCAGGAAAGCAGCGTAAAACGCAAAGCTGTTTGTTACCAGGCCAGCAAATGCAATTCTCACACATCCATCCATCACTGGCACAGAATTTAAAGGCTCAGCTACTGCCCTTCAGCACTACAGTGCACGGCTGCAGCTCCCTGAGCACACAGCAGCCCAATAGGGATTTTGGGGAGACAAAGAGGGTCTCCTGCTGCCAATCCAAGTGGGCATGGCCAGCATCACCAGGAAGACAGCTTTGCCCTGAGGGCTGTGCTTCTCCCCATTGATCCCAGGAGGGATGGAGCAGCAGAGAGACTGCCCAGAACTGAGGGGTTGCCAAGATGTGACACCCAGAGAGATTAGAGAGGGGGGAAAAACAAACAACAAAGCCCAAAGCGCTTCAAAAAATGATAAACCCCAAACAGAAAGCCGGGCCACCCAGCCACAATGGAGACACGCACACAGAGGCATCGCAGCATCTTGCTTTCATCTGCACAGGGATGACAGAATTTCAAAGGGCAATTTATAAAAATGAAGCCTAGAGGAGCGATGACTTGCAGGCCTGGAGGAGGCAGTGGGGTGCACAGCTCCCCATCATCCCCTGCCCATAGTAGGTCCAGGACCCCTCTTTGGGAACAGCAGGGGGCTTGGGGCACCCTCCGACACCGCAGAGACATCCCCCCCTGGCAGGCACTCCTTTACCTGATTCCTGCAGGAAGCAGCTCCCAATTATCTCTGCAGATTTACCTTTCATCTCGGTGCCTCCGCTCCCCTCCATGCCAACAGCACTGCCCCACTTCTCAAAATAACTTCCATGGCACAGACAGCATCCCCGGGTGGGGCGCTGGGAGGCAAAGCAAGCAGCAAATCCACAGGGGCTTTTGGGAGACTGCGGGCAATTCACCCTTAGCCCCACTGCCCAGGTGCTGTAATGTGCTCCCATGGAATAAGGCAGAGCCCTTGGCAAGGGAGGTCTGCCAGGGGTCATAGACAGAACATAGGAATATGGGAATCATCACTGAGGTTGGAAAAGACCACTAAGGACATCAAGTCCAACCCACCCCACCCCACTGACTGCAGCCCTCAGTGCCACATCTCCACAGCTCACAAACACCTCCAGGGACGGGGACTCCCCCACCTCCCTGTGCAGCTACTGCATCACTGCTCTACGGGAGAAGAAATTGTCCCTAATATCCAACCTGAACCCCCGTGGTCATAGAGTGACTTCAGGGACCGCGGGGCACCCAGCCAAAGACGTGGGCTGTCATTGCTTCTAACCCACCTGCACCTCAAATGCCACCGGGGCAGAGCCGCGTCCTGCTGCTGCTGTCACTTGGGGGGAAGCAAGTCAAGATTTTAGAAGGGGAATGAATGAATGAATAAATAAATAAATAAAAAGATTCCTGGGGAGCGGCCAAGTGGAAGCCCAGGTTGCAGTGTGAGCCAGCTGCTGGCAGCCAGGCCATGCCAAGCGCTGCCGATAAGCCGCAGGGATGCGCCCCATGCAGCGCCGTGCGAGTCGGCACACAGCAGGAGGAGGAGAAGAGACGTGAAGAGAGCTTCTGACCTCCAAAAGAAGAAATGAAATTTCGGCCGTCAGCAGAAGTGCAAAGGACCACGGAAAAAAACAACAACAACAACAAAAAACAACAGGTCTCCGGTGAGGTGGGAGTCAGGACAAAGCCGCTGGGATTTGCTGAACCAGAGGAGCAGGGAGGAACTAACAGCTAATGAGGTGTTAATAACGCAGTGCCGGCCACGGGACAGCGGAGCAGCCAGGCCAGCACTTGCTCCAAGGGCTTTATTTAAGGAAACAACCCTAATAAAGAGATGTTTCCTTTCCGCCCCACACAGCCTGGCCAGGGGAGGAAAGTCAGGCAGAATGGCACGCAACCTTCCTAGGGTACGGCACCGCAGGGACCCGCGGCCATCCTGCAGGGAGCGCTGGGGTCAGGGTGCGTGCGAGGAGGAGGTCCCGCTGCTCAGCTTCCAGCAACATCGATGCCACTCAAAGGAAAGCCGGGCACCTGCTCACCCCCAGCACAGGGGCTGACCTCAGCCGTCCCCACGTGTCCGCGCCGGGAGATCCCTGGGTCACGAGCAGGCGCTGCAGCAATGTGACACCGCGCGGTCCTCGGTGCCGCTGCTGGCACGGTGAGCAGAGCGCAAGGCTCCGGGGCGCTGCCAAAGAGGCTAAAAACAGGATGGGGACCGCGCCGGGGGCACGGCGAGCATCGTGCCCAATGCACTGCCTTCATGTTTGCTATGCGGCCCATAGGGATGGGAGATGGAGACCCAGCCACCTCCTCCTGGTGGCCTTTGTGCCGCCGCCAGGGCCCCAGACCGGCTCTATGTGTGGTCAGAGGGACAGAAAGCCGTAATAGCAATAACAGAATGCCTGCCAGGGCACCTTCTTGGGGAAATAAGGGTGCTTTTGGTGCAGCAGGACACCGTTCTGCTCTCCCAATGGGTGCTGTTCACCTGCCCGGCTCCACGAGTGTCACTGCACACTGTGATCCACCCTGCTGCTATTTTTACCCCCACAATAGCAGAGTGGTGGCAGAGCCCCATCCCAGCCCGGCGAGCTCACGTTTCCCTCGCTAAGCCTCAGCTTCCTTCCGCCCCTCGGCCCACAACAAATCTCTCCTCCTCTCAACTTCCCACTCCAACAGAGCCCACGCTGGGCGCCTCTGAGCGCTGTGACTTAAGCACTCACCCTGTAGGGCCATAGAGGGCTCAGAGGAGTTGGTTTGGGGCACAGCGTGGCACGGCACAGCCTTTCCCAGCTCTCAGCTGGGATCTCCATCCCTTAGGGGATGGGAAGGAAAACCCCAAGATTGTTTTTCAATTACGGCTCATAATGAACACGGGATAAAGTTACACAGGTCTGTATGCGTTGTCTCTCAGGCGCGTGCGCCGACAGCATCCGATGGCACCCAGACGGGGAAGCGGGGCTCTGCCCTACACCACAACGCTCACAGCCCGGCACTCAGTGCAGCACAACAGCTCCATAGAATCCCTCTGAGCTCCACGTCCCTTGAACAGGCGATGCCCCGAGGTCCCACATATCCCACTCCCCCTTTGCTGTGCTGGGTACAGCATGGGGGGCTCTATCTGTGGATGCTCCCCCCCATGGCAATGCCCCACTGCCAGGTGCACAGAACACCACCAGGACACCCTGCAGCTGCCATGGGGAAGATGTAATCTTCACTGCTCTGCTCGCCCCCAGCTCGGAAGCGCGGCGCTGGGGAATGCCAAACATCCACAGACTGTGCACCCAACAGCAGGTGCTGTGAGTGCTCAGGGCTTTCCCCCCTCGAAAAAAAATAAAAATAACACCATCAGGTGTGGGATGACAGCTCTGTCGCAGTGGGGGGGATTTGGGCTGAGGAAGAATGGGGCACCCCAAGATGCACGAAGGCAGCAGATATGCGGCCACCACTGGGTTTCTGATTCTGCAATTGTCAGCCCACCCTGGGGAAGAGGAAGAGGAGGAGGAAGGGCTGCAGCACCCGCAGCGTGCAGACACCAACGTGCCTCCGAGGAGGGATGAGAGCAGTTGGGTGAGAACCACGAAGGTTGGCCGCGACCACTGCGACCATTCAGCCCGACCATCGCGAGACCCCCCCGGTGCCGAGCAGGGAGCAGAGCCGTACAAAGCCCAGCACCATCACAGCGCCGGCACACGAGGGCCGCCTGTGCTCCATCCCGGCTGCAGCCCCGAGCGCAGCGCAGCCCCGCGGTTACCTCCACTCCCGGCGCAGCTCAGCGTGTCCCCGGGGCAGCGCGCTTCCACCCGCGCAGGTGCATGGCTCAAAGCGACGGATCCGTACGGCCGAACGCGGCTCTAGGAGGGACCTGGAGGGCAAAGTTGGACGCGCTCAGCCCCACCGGAGCGAGAGCGGCGCTTCGCATCGCGGCGGATCTCACCCGCGGGGCACCGCGGAGCCCCACAGCCCCGAGCAGCGGTCCCAAAGGCCGCGCAGCGCTGCGGGGAATGCGGCAGCGCCGGGGGGGAGACCCCGGGAGGGAGGGGGGATAAGGGGGTAGGGAGCGGAGCTGCTGTGCACCCGGAGCTGGGAGGG
>NW_024884900.1:5786181-5802437 GCF_019232065.1 Centrocercus urophasianus
AACGCTGCGATGGGGGGGGAGGAATACCCGGGAAACCGGCACCGCCCCCACCTCCCCCAGCACCGCCGCACGCAGCCGCGCTCCGGTACCGGAGGATGCGCTCACCCGGCCCGGCACGGCCCTGCTCGGCCCGGCGCTCGGTGCGGCTCCGCCGGGGCCAAGGCTGCCCGCCGCACAGCCCGGCCCCGCCACCGCCCCCCGCTCCTCCCCCCGCTTTAAAGGGCCCCGCCCGGCGCTGCTCCGCGCTGTGCTCTGCCGTGCCGTGCCGCCCCCGGGTCAGACGGCGTCCCCCAGGGCACCCCGTGTCCCTCAGTTCCACAGGGCACATCCCGCATGGCACCTCGTACCCTACAGAGCATCCCACACGCCGCAGGGTTACCCAAAAGACTCCCCGCATCCTGCCCGGCCCCCCCATATCCCTCACAACATCTCACCCCTTCAGGATACCCCAAATCCCATTGCATCCCGCAGGGTCATCCCGCATCCCCATCTCCCATCTCACAAAGCCTCATCTCCCACATGGCACCCCGTATCCCACGCTGCACCCTGCATCCCAAATGCACCTCACATCCTGCAGGGTACCCCAAATCCCACAGAGCACCATATATCTCACATGCCACACAGGGTACCCTGCCGAATGCACAGCCCCCACTCCTGCAGGCACCCCATATTCCCCAGTTCTGTGATCCTATGATTCCATATCTCATCCTGCATCCCTCATGGCATCTCACCCAGTACCCTGCATTCCACAGCAGCCCCACATTCCACATCCCACCCCGCAGCTCTCGTGGCACCCCACACCCTGCACAGCATCCCAAACCCCAAAGCATCCCATCCCACCCTGCACTCCCATCATATAAGGCGCCCTGCCTCCTCCACACACCCCCATTCCATATCCCACCCTATATCTGACGTGACACCCTGCATCCTGTACCCCATTTCCTCCTCCAGCATCACCCCGAGGGACAGCACCTCCACGCTTCCCATGTGACCCCAAAGCTCATTTTCCCACTGCTTAGGGGAGGGGATTGGGGACCAGCAGCCCCCCCAGGAGCGCACCCAGCCCCAGGCTTTGCCATGCAGCAGTATCAGCCCCAGGTCAAGGTGTCAAGGTCTGTGGGTCGGAGCTTGCCTCGCTGTCCCGCTGACATATTTATAGGGCCATCGCCGTCCCTGCCAAGGGGGTCAGGACACGGCCATAATCCTCCTCTCGCTGCAGGGGGACCGGAGCCGGGGGAGCTTTAAGCGATTTACTGCGGGGTCACATTACGGAGGGGGCCTCCCTGGCAGGCGGATCAGGATGACTCACCAAAAAATGCAACGGGGATTTGCGGGAGGAACAAATCCTTTTTAGTTCTGCAAAGCACCTGTAGGATTAAGGCAATGCCGGTTATGTAAGGGGCAGAGAGGGGAAGGTTTGTTAGTGTTATTGTTGTTATTTATTGTGCTTCCTCGCCGTCCTTTTACCTTACAGGGCGTCACTCGGTGGGATTTTTGGAGAGGTTTGGGATGTGCAGGGGACATGGAACCAGGGCGGCTGTGGGGCCGGGGCTGTGCTTCATCCACATGAACTGTGGGGCAAAGGGTTTTCCTCCAGCCTGGGCTTTGCCAACTGGGCTTTGCTCAGCGGTCCTACAGAGCACCTCCGGCCTGTTGGGGCTATGGGGCGGCCCCATAGGGTTCTCTGGGGCACTGCATGGCCAGAAAGTGTTGTTTGCCATCAGCCTCTTGGACCCTGTGGGTTGGGTATAGCCAAATCTCTGGTTAGGAGGAGCTGTTGGTCACCGCTGCAGGTCTGGGAATGGGCTGAAATGGACCATAGGGTAGGAGGGGGGGTCACTGGTGTGAAAGGGGGAGAGGGAAGAGACCTGGAGAGAGCTGTGAAACCCCAAAGCCCACAGCGATGGGGAACTGCAGGGAAACCCCACTGGGGCCCTCCTGGAGCTGCTCCTGGCCACCCAAAGGGCAGTACCAAACCACTGTTGCATTTCTTCCCCTAAAAGACCCCCAAGGGTGCACCCCATGACCCCCCCATGCATGGGGACCTGCAGAGCCCCATCCCCTCGTGTCACCTCGCAGCATCGCTCCTACAGCAGCACAGACAGCGCTCGCATGGACCGGCGCTTGCAGAAGGGTTTCCATAGCGACCAGCACCCGAAAAGCCCCAGATCCCAGCTGCTCTGCAAGGATGTGGGGCTGCTGCTCTGTGTGCCCCCCAGCAGCACGTTGACCTTGGGTACTGCTGTCCCAAGGATGAATTCTTGGGGGTGGCATCTGCACAATGGGGACAGAGCTCCATGCAATGGAGACAAAGCACCATGCAGTGGGGGCAAAGCACGAATGCAAAGCATTAGGGATCAATTTCTATGCAGTGGGGACAAAGCTCCTCTCAATGGGGACGAAGCACCAGTGCATCACACAGAGGACAAAACATGAATGCAATAGGGGGCAAAGCTCCTTGCAAGGGGGAAGAAGCTCCGTGCATGAAGACAAAGCTTCACATAATAGGGACAAAGCATCAGTGCACTGCACGGCGGGGACGAGACCCCAGTGCAACAGGGACAAAGTTCCACTCCATGGGAACAAAGTGCCAACGCACCACACAGTGGGGAAAACCTTAATGCAATAGGGAGAAAACTCCACACAGTGGGCACATGGGGGAACAAAGCAATGCACTGTGCTGTGGGAACAAGACACCGAGCTCCATGCAATGGAAGCTCTGTCAGTGATGCTGGGGGGTTTGCGGGGGCCGGGATGTTGTTACCCCACCTCTGGGCCCAGCTGCCATTGGGTGAGTGACAATCCCCACTGCCACCTCTGGTTCTGCTCGCTCCAACTCTGCGAGTCAATCAATCCCTGTGTGCGTGGGCTGGGGGCTCCCCCGGGGTACGGGTGCTCCGATATTGGGGTGCTGGGACATCTGGGGTGCTGGGTGGGTGCAATGTGGGATGGGCAGCAGCGGAGGCCGTGCTCCCTGCGAGGTTACATTGCCACCAAAAATAACCACATATGACAGAACCACCTATCGATCCCCGGGGCCGGGCTGCACCCAAGGTTAACCCTTTGGGTCCGGTTCCTATATTTCCAGCTGCAGTGCCAGGGGGCAGTGGGTGCTGCTGGCTGTGGGTGTCTGCGCTGCGTGCAGCCGGCGCTGCTGAGTGCGATCGATTGCAGGGCTCCATTTGCAGAGCACGGACACGGCGCTGCCTCGTGGCTATGGAGACCCAGCACTGCTGTGGTGACAGCAAGAGAAGAGCTGCGCGCCCGCCGTGGCCCCCAAAATGCAACCAGGGTCTGCGTGAGCAATGTGCAGGTTAGAGGGATACAGAAAGCACGGGTTTTCCTTTAATTATTTCCCTGAATGGCTGTCGATACTAATTAAGACTGTTTCCCATAATCAAATTTAAAGCAGCAAGGGAGAGCAGGGGGCTGCCGAAATCCTTCTCTCTTGTGCTGCACTGGGATCAAAGCGGCTTTCAGAGTAAATTAGCAACAAGCTCCCATCTCTCCCAGCAGCTGCAGCACCGAAGGACGGCGATGTCTGAGGGAGGGGTCCTGGCAACCCTGCAAAAAAATAGGACAAAATAGGACAAAAAGGATAAAAACTGCCACTCTTCTCCTCAGCGTAAGGATGTCTGTCAGCTGCTCAGTGGGGATGGGGATGGGCATGGGCGTGAGCAGAAGTGGGGCTGAGGCTGTGTTTGGGATGGAAAGGGAAGGGAAAAGGATGGGGGAAATCCTGGTCAGCCCTGCACCGTCCTCTTGCTGTAGGGATGGGGGTTCTGCCATCCCTGGATCCAGCCTGGCAGACTCCTAGGATCATTGAGATGGGGAAATCATCACCGAGATCATCTCATCCAACCACGCATCTGAGCAAAACATCCCGGAAAGGAAACCCCAAACAATTCACTCAATGCATAGCTGTTTATTTAATCACTCATCCTGCAGAACTCTACATTATTCAGAATGATTTACGAAGAGTACAAGTGTGAATAGCAGCAGAGGTTCCAAGCCACTCTACGTAACATCTAAAAAAAGCCAATAGAACTGTCCCAGCAAAGCCCCAGCGAGCAGCCCACCCCTCCCTGGATCACATTTCCCAGCAGCAGAGAGCAAATATCATCATCTAAAGCCAACGGGCTCGCAGGGGAGCAGCCCTAACGCCCTGCCCTCAGGTGTGCTGAGCATCCCATGGCCCCGGCTCCATGCTTGCTGTACCCATCCTCAAAGTGCCGTGGGTCGGTCTTACCCCGCACTGGGGCTACTGGTTCCCAACAGGGGCTGAAGGTGCAGCGTTGCCCCCATCCAACGAAGCAGAAAGCGAAGCGATAGCAAAGGGCCGGATCCTGCAGCGGGAGGAGCGGCGCAGGCAGGCTGTCACTGCCACATGTCACCTCCATCCCCGTTCTCGTGGAACTTGTGCAGGTGGTCGGCGAACCTGGGGAAAGGGCCGGGTTAGGGCGTTCCTCCAGACATGGGGGGAGCCAAGAGATCCCACCTTGCCTTCACTCCGTCTTCTGCTGCTTTCCCAACCCAACCCCCAGCCTCGCTCGCAGCACCCAGCTCTGCTCAGCCCCCCGTTGCCACCCCGGCCCACCCAGCCCTGCTCACACCCACTTCTTGGCGCAGAACGCAGCGCAGTCTCTGCCCACGCTCTCACTCCAGGCAGTTTTGTAGAGAACCTGCAAAATAACGAATGCAATTGGGGTGGGCCTGTGTGCAGGCCTCTCCCTGATGTGCCCCCACTGCGGCGTCCCATCCCTACCACGACATCCCGTCCCCGCCATAACATTCTGCGACATCCCATCCCTGTCATGACATTCCAACTCAGCACAATATTCCAATCCATCAGGACACCCCATCCCTTATGATGACATCCCAACCCCATCATGACCTCTCATAATATCCCACCCATGCGAAACATCCCTTCCTCACCATGACATGACATCCCTCCTCCCCACAGCATCCCACCACATTCCCATCCCCAGCAGTGCTGCAGGAGCAGCAGCTTTGCCCACTCCCAGGCAGCGCTGGGCTCGGTCTCTAAGCCCTTTTGTTTCTAGGTGAGGCCAGATCATCCCAACCATGCAATATTTATGATTATTTTTTTAGGTTAGAGCTTTAAACTTTAATGACACTAAACTTTTTATTTTCTATGCTCCTTCCCTCACCAAAATAACACAAGGTTGGATTTACTTTGAGATGATCAAGTAGAAATATTGTTCTGACTTGTCTTTCATCTCGTTTCATCCTTTAATTATTGATGTTGAGATTTCTTTTTTTTTTTTTTCTCTTGAAATGATAACTCAGCCCCCAGCAAGCATGTGAGGTACGGGATTTTGGGCAGCCCCAGCACTGCTCCGCATGGCCGTGCTTTGCTCCCACCACACTTACCAGGAAGACAAGGCAGTGCAAGAGCAGCGTGTAGAAAAACGCGACAGTGCGAGCGGTCTTGTTGGATAGGATGAGCCGCCCCTGCAGCAAGAGCAGAGATTGAATCCCATTTTGATGTGCACTAGGGATTCAATGCCTAGGGTGAGCAGCTCGGAATTTTGGTGAGCTCGAGGCTGTGAACCACAGGGCTGAGCCCCCTGGGAGATGGCAGCCCTTTAGGATACCGTTGGCCATTGACGTTGGCTGAGGGAGGATGGAATTGGGTGTCCATCCCTTGGAAAGAGCCAAGCTTGGGAGCAACCACAGCCCAGAAAAGCAGCTTATGGAGAACAGATCCTACACTGCCACTTTGTATTCCTGCTGTGAAAGCTGGGGATTCATTATGGACAGAAGCAAATTCCCCAAAACACCACGTGGGATTTCTGAGGGTGGCATTAAAACCCACAGATCTCCCATCAAACCAACCCTGTGCTGAAATCATCTTTGCTATTCAGGGCCACGGCGGAGGCTGCTGTAACAAACAAGATTATGTTCTTAAATATTCCCAGGGAGTAACTCCCGTAAGTCAGTTTTTTTGTAAATGCCTCTCATTAATTCTCCGTGGCGCTGGCACACCACCCGATCCATATTCATGCTGGCATTTGCTTGGTTTTCATGCAAATGACAACTTTGCCTTCGTTGTGAGACATTTCAGCATTCTGTGGCTGCTACAGGCCAGCGTTAACCTCTGTCGTGCTGGATAGCTGGGGGTCAACACCCCAAACCCCACGACCGTGGCAGGGACGGGTCTGCCGTGCGTCTCACCATGCTCAGCGTGGCTTTGTCCCAGGGACTCAGGCTCAGGTACTTGCGCTGGCGCTCCTGCAAAGAGAAGAGTGCATAGAGCTGAAGTGGGGGCCAGAAGGAGTGATGTGAGGGATGCAGATCTGGGAAGGTGAGGTGTTGGTGTGAGTGTGGGCGCACTGTGTGGGGTCGCATACCTTCCTGCTGAAGGAGGAGAAGGGGTCCAGGCGCTCTTCGTACTGCGAGGAGTAACGCAGCTCTGTGTCATCCCTGCTGCTGCCCTGCAGAGGTGAAGGCATGATGAGACCCGTGGATGGCACGGCCACGTGTCCCTTTCCCACACCCCTGGACACAGGCACTGCCCTCCCCAGCCTTATTGGGAAGAAGTGGTCCCAGTGGATGGAGTGGTGCATGACCCAATGGATGGACTAGCAAGACCAGTGCGTTCCGATCATCACACCCCAAATCCCTGCGGGATGGGCAGGACAAGGAGAGCGGCTTAGGGGGAAGAAATCGGTGCTTAACCCAATAGCTACTGCCAGCAGGGCGAGTGGTGAGGAAGAGTAAGGAAACCTCTTGATAGAAGGGAACAGTTGGGATGGGCTCAGGGATGGAGACTCTGCCCTGCCCTCACCAGCACACGGTTACTGGTGGCTTCAAGGCACTCAAACCACGCTGCAAGAGGACCTTTAGCAACTATGCCCTTACGTTCTGCAATGCGATACCCCGATGAGGCCAGATCCCGATATAGGGACGCTGAATTCATCAGATCTGGCCTTATTGAATGATCTTTGATGATTATTTTTAACTTGTCACATGCCTGATTAGGTTGTGAATTATGCAACGCGGCGCGCGGCAGCCGTGTGCTCTTTAGCTCATGCTGATGGCATCCAGGGGTTGCCTTGTGGCACAGATAAACATGAGGATGATCTTCCGTGGGAGACACAGGGAAAAATGTCAGAGGGGCCAACCTCACCTCGACGTGAATGAGACCCAAATAAGGTCCTGCACAGTTGTGGGAGTCTCCCATCCCCAAACGCCATTAAAATGTCCACCAATAACAGGGGAGGTAAGGCAGGGAGGTGGCAGGGGACAGCCTCCTGCTGCTGTTACTGGGATAAATGAGGGGTTTGGGGTCTGCCTGTCTGTGCCAACCCAACTGGAGGACAACCAGCAGCACTCACCCGGCCAGGGTAGCTCTGCAGGAACTTGATCTTCTCATAGAGCTTGATGTTATCAGCCCGCAGGTTGTCCAGCTCGCTCTGCAATGCGTGCACTGTGTGCTGCATCATGCGGTTCTCCTGCATGGGGAGCAGTTAGCAGAAAGGCTCATCCCCAGTGGCACTGCCCTCATATGGGATGCAGAGCCCCACTGCACCAATGAGGCTGGAGGGTTCACCTGTCTGAGGTCCCTGACACTGAAGGTGTGGGGTGTCCTCAATGGCACAGTTGCATGGCGCCACTCTTGGTTCAACACAGCCATGCAATGAGGGTGATGGGGATGTGATGGGAGCCTGCTCCCCACTGTGTACCCCAATGCAACTCCAAAACATGATAGGAGGGGACTTGCTGATGTTCAGTTTTGCCATCCCTGATGCAGTACCACATTCCTCACCATGCTCTCCCCTCTCAGTACCCCCAACTTCCCGGATCTCGATTAAAATTGCTCCTCAATTAGAATTATTCCTGTTGGCCCAGCTCTGCCTTATTGAGGAACCCAATCCCGTGACACTATGGGAACTGCAGAGCCAGCTCTGCCCATATAAGAGTTTCTTTTGAGCCATCCTTCAACTTCCAGAGCTCTTGGGTGAAACTCTGCTCCAGTCCACATTCATTATGTGCTCTTTTCATCCAGCAGCCCCAGTGCTACGCTGGATGGCCAAGCAAGATAGCCAACGCACCCTCACTGCAGCAGCAGGGATTTGGACTGCCCTTATGAGCAACACTGACAGGTCCTGGTCCCACCGACCCTTGAATGTATATTTCCCACTGCTTGCACTGGTGCTGTGCTGATGACAAACCCCACATGGCAGACAAGCAGCCCACGGCAGCACGCAGGACCCACCCAGCCCACGTACCCCCTCCAGCTCCTGGTTCCTGGCTCGGAAGCGTTCCCTCTGGCTGGAGATGATGGAAAGCAGTGAGTCCACCTGCCCTTCAGGGAACGGGGCACTGGGGGATGGTGGGTGACCTGCAGACAGCAATGAGTGTAAAGCAAAACCCAATGGACACCCACCACCCATCCTGCTGCAGCACCACCCCATTCCGTGGGTGCCCCCTATGGGCACTGGGCTGTGGCCAGGAGGACCAGCAATGTGTGCTGAACACAAAACACATCACTGTCTCCCAGTGGATGTGCTGTCTGTGTCTAACTGGGAGCATCTCCACGTCACTGTTCCCAAGAGGTGAGTGCCCTGCCCACGTCTCTGGGATGGCTCCCACCCACACCCCAAGCAGTTTTGTGGCTGCCTCTCACCATAGAACAGCGCGGTGGCCTCCTTGATGGGCTCAGGTATCTTCTCCAGGCTGGGAATGGCTGCGCCCTGGGGGCAAGCAGAAGGGATTCAGCATTTCCCACTCAGATTCAGATGGGTGCTCAGCGAGGGTCAAGCCAAAGACAATGATGCTTGATTCTAATTGCTGCTATGCTCAACCCTAAAACCTGTCCCTTCATGGGAGGAGAAGGGCTGGATGGCCCTCAGAAGCCACTGCTGCCACATGCCAGCACCATCCTGTATATGGGCTTGATGCAGAACCCAGGTGGGCAGCGGGTGGAAAAATAAAAGGAAAGAAAGAAAATGTGGGAAAACAAAACCCAAAATCAAACAGAAGAAGAAAGAATAGAGGAGGTGATATGACAACCCCATGCGTGCTGCAGGCCCTCCGCCATTGGTGGTCTTCCCTGGGGCCACCCCGAGTCATGGGGCTGTGAGCCATGAGGTTACCTCTGCGTCTGGACGGTGCACAGCAGAGAGGGCCTGGATGGTGCTGAGGTCGTGCTCCAGTTTGGCCACCAACTCCTTCTGCCCTGCCAGCCCCGACACGGCCTCCGTCAGCTGGATCTGCAGCTCCGCACAGCGCACTGCAAAACAGAGCCAGGGCTGTCAGCCAGGGCCCAAGGGGACACCAAGAGATGTGGAGTTCCCACCCAGAGTGCTGAAGCTGCTTCACAGGCAGCAAATCCTGCTGTTCCAGGGCTCCATCCTTGCTTCTGGGGGCAGCAGGAGTACATCAGCAGCCCTGAGCTGCTCCAGACAAAGCACCCACTGGGGTGAGATGGGGCCAGGGACATCTTTGGAGATGGTCCCTGCCCAGCTTCCAGCAGGGCAACGTCCTTCTAGTGCCCCCCAGTCATACCCACCCCCAAACCACAGCAGTGCAAGACCCCCAAAAGGGCCATCCAACCCCAAAGCTGTGCTGGCAGAGCTGTCCCACTGGAGGTCACTATTTCTCAAGAAATGGTGACGGCTCCAATCCCAAAACACGGGTGGTCCAATGCAAAATACCTGCATTAACAAGATTTGGAACGAAGAAAACCTCTTCCCTATGGTTAATTCTTTAATTGCATGTTTATTAAAATTGCCTGTTCACGTGTTATCAGGAAGCTCTCGTTGGCCAAAGGAAAGCGGTCACAATGGTGCGATGCTGCCCTGCACTTCCCCACGTCCCTGCTGGCACTGGAGCAGCTCTGCACCCCCATTTCCTCCTCAACATTTTTGCTTTCGGGGTGCGTAGAGCAAAAGTGCAGTTTGCTTTCTGTTCTCCAGTGAAGCCCATCTCCCACTTTTAAACAACAACTCGTTCTTCCTTCCCTTGGGGTTAATCTCCATGAAAACAGAAAAGCTGGGAACCACCCCTAATCCTAAAGCAACCGAAACGGATGGAGCTTCTCTCTGATCCCACCACCCCATATCTTTGTTCAAAGTTTTTTTAATCATAACTTTCTCTGCCCCAAAGGGCAGCAGCAGGAGCAGCCCTGGCTCAGCTGGGCACTGGAGATGAGTGCTGCACTCTGCCTTTGCATCCTCAGAGCTGCTGTGCTGCCACGACCCGGCCCTGACCCTTCAGATGTGCAAAGGCCTCAAAAGAGAGACAGAGGCACCACAGAAAGAAATGGGACAAAGAAGGTGAAGTCCTGAGGATAATGGGATTTTAAACCCTATGTCTTTCTCCTCAAGCCTCACTGTCCTTGACTTTTCAGACTACAGAGAAGCCATATCCAACATGCTACTGCTTTACGAAGGCAATGCAGCAACCGGACAGCTGAGTGCTGACAGAACCCCCAGCTCTGCCCATGTCCCACTGCAGTGCTGCCAGCTCCAGCTGGTATGCAGGAAGCACGCAGTGCAGATGGCAGCAGTGCTGCAAACCTTCCCATGCCATCCTTGGCAAGGTGGTGGGCAGATGGGAGCTGCACCAGGCTGTGCATGGGGCACCAGTGGTGCATTAGCAGTGGGTTGGGCCAACCTGCACCTGATGATGGTTTTTCTCAGCCAAATCACTCAGGACACCGATCCGAAAGCCTCCAACTTTCATTATGCCTGGCTGGTCAGTGTGGGTCATTGCAAGAAGTGCAGAACCATAGAATCATTAAGGTTGGAAATGCTATTTCCTATGCTACCCCACCCCTGGAGGTGCCCAAGGCCATGGATGGGGCTCTGGGCAGCCTAAGCTGGTGGGGGGCACCCAGCCCACAGCAGGTTGGAAATGGATGATCTTTAAGGTCATCTCCAACCTAAGCCATTCTGTGATTCTATGGTAAGAACATCAAATCCAGCCACCAGCCCAGCCCCACCGTGCCCTCTGAGCTCCCTGTTGACTGCAACATGGCTACCAGCAATTCAGCACAAACTGCCTGTTCAAACACAAGGGTCAAGCAGATCCATTGAGTTTTGGCTACCAGACACTGAACTTGGGCTACCACCACTGCACCACAGTCCTGCAGGCACAACTGTGGGAACTGTGGGAGCCCTGGGCTCAAGCAAGTGATCAACCACACAGCTCTCCCACAGCCTTCAGTGCCGGCTTGGAGAAGAGTGAGGGTCCCTGCTGCTGAGCAAAACTCATGGAGATGCTGTAGCACTGATCAGAGGCGTTCTACGTTAAATAGGCACAGCAGAAAATGCACAATCACAAAGCAAAGATGGAGAAGCCCTAGGGGCACACTGTGTGCAGCTCATCAGGAGCACCCACCAGACCTTAAGCCCTGCGTGGCCGCGGAGTGCTGGCAGCTCGGCCTCCTGCAACCAGCCCCAGCAGTTGGACTCCCTTGGTAAATCGTCCAAAATAAACAGCATCTGTTTTCACAGATGGAGAAAATTAAGACATACTGGTAACTTAGTTTGAAATAATAAGGCCAGGCATAAAAAAATGAGAGGCAATCTTTCCATAAGATGGTGGCTTGATTACTGAGGATAGAGCAGATGAATAAATCACCTTGGGCTGATAGGCTGGGACTTGCTACACATCCATAGGACTGCAGGAACTGCTCGTGTGAATCCTCTTAGCCCGAAGGAAACAGGAGCTGAGTGATGCTATGGAAGGGACCTGCAGGCAGCAGCACACACATGGGCACTTACTGCAAATTAGCTGAGGCTTTGCAAGTTCACACCCTCATTTGCCTGATGGTAACTTCCTAATCTGCCTCCATTACTGAATGGCATCCTGGGATTTACAGAACTGTAAAAAAGAAGAAAACAAGAAAAGGAATGATGTGGCATGTTTGGAGCTTTCTTTGAGAAACTGTTCTTTCAGAAGTCAACTGAAGTGCATTGAAATCCAGCACTTCAAAGGCTTCAAGCCCATTTTATTGACTGGAAGGAAGATGATGGCAAGATAACGAAGGCTCAGGAGCCTCGAGCCATGGCTGAGAGCCAAAGATAGCAGCAGGAACTGGGTCTGCCCTCTGCAGGTCACTGAGCCCTTCCTGTGCTGGGCTGCCCTGGTTAATGACCGGGTGCTGAGGGCAGTCACTTAGAAGTCAAAATGGTTTCACTTCCCCATGCGAGGGCTTTTTGGCATCTCTCTCCCATGAAACTTTCCAGGCCAACAATATCTCAGCTCCAGTCCTATCTGTTGCCAGAGCTCCCAAGTTTATACTTGTATAAGAACAATTTAAGGTTCTTGAAATACTTTGCATTGGGCTTTTAAGGAAATCTGACAAAGATGGTGCTGTTACAGCCCAAAGTCCTGCTCCCTTCCGGGGAGAATCAAAGGGAGCTGACCGTATTCCGCAGCTGAAGGGATGAGGGGGGCAGAGTCCACAGGCTGCAGATTCACTCCTGGATGAACCGGGTTGTCTTTGTCCTCTTCTGATCCCAAGGAGCAAGGGATCAGAGCAGAAGTTCTTCCCATAACAGGAAGGTCATCAAAAGCCTTTTTGTGCTGTACATCTCAGCAGTTCATATTCTATCTTGGCCTTTTTGTAATGTGGGACAGTGTTTCTGCATTGTCCACACTTGCATGGGGTCATTCACTCTGTCCTAATGCTCTTCCTTGGGGCTGCTGTTGCTGTGAGCTGTCAGTGGGCTGAGAAGCAGGACAAGAAGGCAGGGAATTATTTGGTATTTCTTTACGCAAGGCATCAGAGCCCTCTCTTACTCAAATCTAGCAGCATCATCTTCAATGCAAATCTGTTCAGAAGGAAATGCTGCAAGGCTGTAGCCTAGCAGCCCAGCCAAACTGCCCCTCAGATTCATCTCATCTCACAGGGCAATTTAACATCACCATTCACCTGAAGGGTGTATATTCTTCCAAAGATCTCCCCAGAGTGAAGACACTGGAGATGCAAGCCAAGAGCTGCAGAAAGCCCAACAACTCTACAGAATTTGCACACGGATTGGTCTTCTGGGGGCATTTTAAAGCAACCTTCCTGGAAAGGGAAGAAAGGTCTCAGAGAGGGAGGAAGATCAGCCTGGAGCAATCAGAAGTTCGTGTTTGCCCAGGAGTCAGATGACAAAAAGGAAGGGGTGATGACATCCCTCACAGCCACCTGCAGCCCCCGGGCACAATCTGCCCCATCTTTAGCCACAGGTAGCAGCCCTGGAAGAGCCCCAAGGACCAAGTGCAAGCACTGCTCTGAAGATGCAGAGAATACATCAAGAATTTTCAGTGATGTCCTTGAGGGATGCATGCAGAAGATAGATGGCAAGGGCTGGGACTGATAGGAGGGAGGGCAGCAAATCTCATTGTCACTGCTGTGTGCTGCCAAAAAGAAAACAGGGCATTCCTGCTCCCTCTCTTCCTCTGCCCCTTTCTTTTTAGCCCACTCTGCAGCATGAGAGCTGTGGGAAGGGCTGAGGGCTTTTTCCTGCCCTTTTCTCTGGCCCAGCCACTCCAAAATAAACAGCCCCCAGAAAGCAGCACAGTGCCACTTCAGAAATCCACCCCGGAAGGAGAGATTTCATAGAAGAGCGGATTATTTCCAAGGGTACTAAGATAATTACATGGGTAACGAGGAAGAGTTCAAGAAAACAGTTTGAATTTTCTTATCAGTTTCCCATAGCTTGGAGCAAAAAGAAAATAAAATGCTTTGCTATAATCAAATCATGTTTTCTGAAGCCCTCTGTTGGCAAGCACACAACCTCTTCAGCTCTCCCATTAAAACAGAAACGCTTCTCGCAATGGAAAGAAGCGGGGCCCAAGAACAGGACGTGGGCTGCTCTGCCCTGTCTGCTCCTGCTGGGATCCACGGATCCATCACTTCTCTCTCTCTCACTAAGGCAGGGGGCCCAAGGCCACCGCCCACCCGACGCAGTGCTGACGTCTCCCTGCACCCCAAGACCACAGACCAGCTTTTCTGCCCTTAACTCCAGCAGCAGCTCTGTGCTTCCGCACCTGCACCGCGCTGGTGGCCACGCGAGGCTTTGTTCCTCGGTGCAACAGCACCACACCTAAAGAAAAACGTGAGTTATAGACATACAAATTAACCAACCTGAGGCGTCACGCTTTAAAAGTTTTAAGCTGAAAAGCTTTAAGTGATGATGGTGAAATCATTCAACACAGCGATAGCAATCAACAGTCTGACCGAGCATTGAGCAATAGGAAAAAAGGTGTTTGTTAAGCCCAGAACCTTTACATCCTGTGGAGCAAACTGCCAGACACCTCAAAAAACAGCAAGCACACAAAGAAGTTAAGGCATGACATAGTTCTATTTCCAAGTGGTCGCTCCTAAGCAAGGCAGGGGATGGGAGGTGACAGCACACGTACCCACGTCTGCTGCCTGAAAACCACAGCATTCCAGCTCAAGGTTTGGGCCGCTGGTTTCCAAAATGGAATTCACCAGGTGGGTTAAGATATCTGTTCCTTACCAACACCAAACTTCAACTCGTCACTCTGCAGGCACTCGGGATGTTGATTGGAACAGCATCTTATGAGGCACTGGAAGAGGAACTGATCTTTACATGCAGTGAAAATAAAGAGCAAGCTGCGTATCTGGCAAAATTCCCCTTTCTTCCATTCATTATTATTATTTTTAACCAGCTATCTGTTGGCTTGGTGCTCAGCACCCCCCTGCAGTCGTACAGCACACGCTTTCTGCCCCCCATTCGCACTTGACAAGAACACAAATTGGAAGCTGGCACTTCAACATGGCACTGAAGAAATCTCATCCCCACCTTGGAAAAGGATACACAAAAAAGGATTTTTCTTCTCCGGCACAACCACAGACCCCATGGAACTCAGCCCCACACAGAGCCAAAACCACCAATGTAAATGTTTGCTGCTTGGACTCAGGTCTCACCTTAATAAAGACAGCCCACGCGTGATTGTGTTTGTATAAAAGATATTTACTTCAATTATCACACCTAGGGTGCTAGTGAATAATAATAATAATAATACATCGTGTGAGTTTCATACAGTGATATTGCTTCTCCATATCATATAGGGACCGTTGTACAGTGCTGAGAACAAACATTATATGGCTAACCAAACAAAGACAGATAAACAATGCCATTCTGCTGACGGAGGGAGCGCTCCCCGCTACTGCCAGCCATATAAACTCTTACTTTTCTTTACGTTTAAACAAATACCAAGAAATAAAATGTTACAAAAGATGAGTCACAGCAACACAACGTGGGCTTCTCGAAGCTACTTGTACAAAAAAAAAAAAAAAAAAAAAAAAAAAAAAAAAAAAAAAAAAGAGAAAATTTTTTTTTTTCTTTCCTTTTTTTTTGGTCAATTGGGTCTTTGTGAGGATCTTTTTTTTTTTCTTTTTTTTTTCTTTTTTTCCATTTAAATCCGTGATTGTGAATATAACAAACAAGCTCTAAAAACACCTAAGACTTAGTGCGTTACAGAAAAAAAATATAAAATACTGCTAAAAATGTAAGACACCACAATACACTGGGGTAAGATCTGAGCTTATCATTTAAAAAAAAAAAAAAGTTCTCAGGAAAAAGTACACCACTTTCTGTTTGAGTTCATCTTGTGCTGTGTTAGTAGTCGGGGCATTACAAAGGTCTGCCCATCATCATGGCAAGTAGTTATTGCACAAATGCAGAGAGTTAATTTCTTAATAAAAACAATGACAAAAGGGAACATGAGGGAAACAACTAGAAAAGGAAAAGAAAACCAAACCAAAGCCAACAGAAGAAACGCCATCCCTCCCCCCCCAGCCTCCCCCTGCTTTGGGACACGGAGCCCTCGGCTGTTCGAGTGGCGCAGCGTTGGTTTGCAGCGCCGGCACACAGCTGGTCAGCACAGCACTGCACAGAGCATCCTGACAGCAACAAGCTTTTACATCTCTTTTCCTTCTTTTCTTCCCTATTTTTTAAGGGTTCTCCGATCGTTTCCAGAGGGCTCCTTTTTTTTTTTTTTCTTTGCTTTCAGGCTACATCACCAAAGGATGGGAATTCACCGGGCGGTTTCGAGCGGGACACCCTCAAAAGGCAAAGTGCAAATCTGCATCCAAACCCGGCGCCCTGCAGCAGCCCAGCTCCGGCCCTGCCGCACGCGGGGGTCACTCTCTCACTTTTGCTTTGGCAGCTTTTCTCCCATCTCACCTCACCAGGGATGAGCCCAGCCACTGCAGGAGCACGGCACAAAGATCAGCGCACGGCACAAAGATCAGCGCACGGCAC